>NC_039265.1:11034380-11312984 GCF_003368295.1 Carassius auratus | reverse complement strand
TAAATCAGTACTGCTCAAGAACACTTTCTGCTGCATGTCTTTGTTGTAAATGGGAAATTCCAGTGATCAACTGGAAAAATGAGCTAAACCTGCATTGGAAATGTTGATTTTGGCGAGCAACAATAACTGTGACCGCATGTTAATTATTCATGTTTTAATCAATGGTTAGAAGTGTTTCTAATAGCATATTGCTCTTCTATTACAGAATTTGCCAAAGTGAGAAAGACAATGAGTGAGTTCTTCCGAACTGGGATCTCATCACAGTCTAAGACTGATCCGGCTGTTTCCGAGTCGCTGTGTGAGGAGGCAGGAAGGAGCAGTGAGATCGGTCAGGGAGACATGGATGCTTCATCTGAAGTCTCTGAGGAGGACATCCCAATAGGTAAATATCTGCAAAGACATTGAAATGCAAAATTATATTGAGTTGTAAAAAAAAATAATAATAATAACAATAAATTGTTGGACTAAAGGTGCTGTCACAACAAAAATGGTTCATTGTAAGCACAGCTCACACAAATTACATTCCACACACAGATTGTCTACATGTGCAGTGGATAAAAAACCCCACTGCATTTGTTTGGTACAAACGCGTGTTGAACCTGTTTCAAAACAAGCAGCTTTCTATTGGATATTTTTTTTTGGCTCACCCAATTTTGCCGAGCAACAGTAAATGGGACCACACTTTATCAATGATTAATCTGTGGTTAGTGATGTTTCCAATAATTTTTTATTTTACAGACTTTGCCAAAGTGAGGAGGACCATTAGTGAGTTCTTCCGGACTGGGAACTCAGCAAAGCCCAAAACTGATCTGGCTGTTTCCGAGGTCCTGTGTAAAGGTGTAGGAAGCAGCAGTGAGATCGGTCAGGGTGGCATGGTTGCTTCTTTTGATATCTGTCACGAGGACATCGCAATAGGTAAATATCAACAGAGTACATGTACGTGCTGAACCCTTTCAAACATTTCAAACCAAGCAGCTTTCTATTAGAGATGTCTCTAATAACATATTGTTTTCTTTAATTTTTTAGAATATGCCAAAGTGAGGAAGACAATTAGTGCGTTCTTCCAAAGCGTTTTGAGATCTCAGAACAGCCAGATCCAGATGTTTCAGAGTCACTTTGTGTCCCAGATGCAAGTGTTCTTGGACCAAAATCTGAACCTTTGTCCTCAACATCTGAGCTTATGGAACCTGGACTGGATCCTGAGGAATGGTCTATCCTGAACAGTTCTGGACCGGAACCTGCATCCCCAGAATGTTTGGTGGTTGACATCAGTGATGCCACCTCAGAGCGAGGAGCCAAATGATGGTGTCTGAAGACCTGACCGATCCAGAAGGGCCTTCAGCGGAAGTGTTAGGGAGCAGCAGTGGGAACGATCAGGGAGACACTGCTGTTTCTCCTGAAACCCCTGAGGAGGACATCCCAACAGGTGAATGTGAACAGGCATTTGAGTTTGAGTTTAAGTCAGACAAAGGATTAATGTATAAATTGTGGTTAAGTATGTTTCTAATAACAGATTGTCTTCTTCTTTTTCAGAATATGTCAAAGTGAGGAAGATCAATAAAATGAGTATGTTCTTCAAAAAAGCTTTTTGGGATCTCAGCACAGCCTCAGAAGGATCCAGCTGTTCCAGAGCCTCCGTGTATCCAGAAGCAAGCGCTCCCGAGCAAGAACCTCTTGTGACAGAGCTTTCAGTCTTAGAGAATTATATTCCTCAAAATATTTCTCAGCTGAAAAAACGTTTGGAGGAACATACACCATCTGAGACACCTGTCACTGAGGTCTGGCCCAACATCTTCTTGGGAAATGAGTAAGTCTGGAACTCTTAAAGACTAATATAAACCATGTGATAAAGCAATAAAGTAACGCAGGAGCATGGAAGCAAACACAACTGTATTTCTACCTCTTTACTGAAAGACTAATCTAGATTGTTGTGTTCTTGTGCAGAGAGACCGCAAGAGACCGAACCAAACTCAAAGAGATGGGTATTACCCACATCTTAAACGCAGCAGCAGTGAAGAAGAAGTTGAGGGTCTTGATGGGAATGCCAAAAGCGAAAGACCTGAATGGAAAGATTAATACAGGGAAGAAATATTACAGAGGCATGAACATAAAATATCGTGGCTTCCCTACAACACACAGAGATGGCTTGAACATGGGCAGGTACTTTTTACCAGCTGCCAAATTCATCCACAAGGCCCTGAGGAACCCAGACAGTAAGATCTTTTATCAAGTGTTCTGCAGTGACCAATTTTTAGGGAAGACATTTTTTTAGACTGTTTCTGTTTTTATTTCCACAGATAAGGTGTTCATTCACTGCAGTGATGGTGTCAGCCACTCACCTACACTTTTGCTGGCATATCTGGTGATCCATCATGACATGACGGTGGAGGAAGCCATCGATCAGGTTATAAAGGTGCGACACATCAAGCCCTCCATGAGCTTCCTGACGCAGCTGATGTCCCTCAATGCTGAACTTGTGGAGCAGCGAAAACAACCAGGCAGCAAAGTGCTACTAAAAACATAGCACAGACTATTTAATAATTACTAATACTTAGACTATTTGCACATGAATTTGAATACAATTTTGTGAATTATTGTTTTTGGTGTTCCTGAGTTCTACTTTGGTATGTGTTTAATTTAGAATTTCATTTAGAAGCAGTACCCAGGATGTTTGTTTATTCTTAGTATTTACAGTTAAAATACAACATGACTAGCCATTAGTACGCATTTCTGTTCAGTATAAATATATTTACAAAAAAAAAAAAAAAAAAGTGAGAATATATTGTAGATTATCACCTGAGGCTGTTTTTATGACTACTTTAATAAAAGTTTGATTCATTTAGAAAAAAAATGGTTAAACTGGTATTTTATTTGATCAAACCTGAATATTAATAAAATAAGGCACAACAATGAATAATATTAAAATATCATGGCGATATAAACAAGTACTCTGATACAATCCAGAATCATATTAATACATATTTCCACCAATATTATTCATATAACTTGATATTGTTTGCAAGGCACGTTCTAACTCCTATGATTTTTCTGTCTCTTGAATAAAAAACCCCCCACGATATACATTATATGCCAAAATACTGTACTTGCAGATTTGTTGCTTTTGTAAAACCATAAACATATATGACCTTCTTCCAAAAAAGTGCAAAAACTTTCAGGCTCTTTATACTGAAAGATCGATTGGTGGTGGACAGTAACGGAGTAGCTTTACTTCGTTACTGTACTACATTTTTCAAGTATCTATACTCTACTGGAGTAGTTTTATTTTGAGTAACTTACTTTTACTTCACTACATTCCAAAGCATAAGATCGTACTTTTAACTTCACTACATTACAAATTAGAATGATCCGATTGCAGCTGTTCTGAGTCGACCACTCACTGATTCAAATGAACCGTTTAGTGCGAGTCTCCAGAAGTAAGAACCGGGAGATCTTGTGAGCGCGCGTGCGTCTGATGTTGCTAAAAGTAAGTTAGTAATGTCGAAATTTAGGATTAATTATTGTAACTGAAAATCATATTTAGGTCAAAATTGTCAGTTGTTTGGGAACTAAATCCGCTGTAAAGATTGATCTGTTTAAGCCCACTGAAATGCTCGAGTGCAGACGATGCAGACACATCAATCAGCGTCTCTGTATTTTAGGTTAAAAAATAAAATAAAATAACCTTAAACTAACACAGATTAAATAAAATAACTCATGCATGTCCAAATTCCCCGCTGCCGTAATATTAACAGTTTTATTAAAATGCTTCCATCACGTCTGTTTTTATATTTATCAACAGTAACGTTAAAATTTTTGGATTAACTAGACGAGTAACGTTAGACAGACATGAATGTTTATTCATAACCGTACTGAAAATAAGAAAATATTGTAGCTGATGCTAAATGTCCAGCTAAGCTTGCTGGTGCTAACTTGAGGTAATTTTTATAAATAATGTCCAAATATTTTTATTCAACCACCTATATATCTATATATATATATAGATATATCTATCTATCTATCTATCTATCTATCTATCTATCTATCTATCTATCTATATATATATATATATATATATATATATATATATATATATATATATATATATATATATATATATATATAGACATATATATATATATATAGATAGATAGATAGATAGATAGATAGATAGATAGATAGATAGATAGATAGATTACATCTGGAGAGAAAAGAAAGGATGTGATGTTCAGAACATGGTAACTACAGTAATTATCAAAGAGGGGAAGAGATGCAACCCGTTTGGCCAGGGGTGTTTTTACACCCCAGACACGATTCGAGAAGGAAAAAATCATTATGAAAATATAATTATATTTTGCTTAAAATGTTCTTCCTAACTTCAGGCCTCATTATCATTTCATACATAACTGATGTTCTGTAAAACCACAAACTTTAAAACTTTGTTTTTACTGGTGAAGATCAGATGAAATAGATTATATTTTAAAGGATATTAAAATAGAAACCATTATTTTATATTTTTTATTTTGATAATTTAGAATTATTACTGAAATACAACCTTTTTTTTTGTTTTAAACAGTTCATTGAACAATAATAAATGAAGTACCTGAAGCTGACAATGAAGTAAATTTATAATAATTAGCAAAGATGATTAATTTAGCGCTGTAAACGCGCGTGTGAGGGGCGGAGACGCGCCGCGGAGCGTCCGACGCTCATTAGGACCAAACACAGCAGAATGGAAACTTCACTCCTCTTATTATTTCTCTTTTACTATAGCGATTTATTTTTAGATACGTGATCTGAGTCTTTCATAGAGTTGTAGAGTTATTAGAGTTATTAGAGAAATAGAGTTATTTTTTACATTCTTTGGTCGAAGTTTTCAGATCGGCAATTCGGAGCCTGTTCGCGACTTGGTTGATTCAGATCGGGACTTCGGAGCTGGGGCGCTGTAAAGGGGGGGTAAACGATGACGATTCTCGGGGCCCATGACTAAGAGGGGGCCCAGAGAAGCCCCCAATAAAATTGTGGTGCTAAAAAAAATATTTGATAGTAAAAATTATTAACTTTAAATTATTCTATTTGCTGTTTCCTGGTGTCAATAATGTATTTGTTTAGGAAACACAAACGTCCGTGGGCCCCTCTCCCCCTCTCGATTATCATAAAATGGTTCAGTCCGCCCAAATTGTATCCAGTAACCAAGGCAACAAAATAGCGCCGGCAGATTCAACTTGACAGAGAATGTGAAAATGCCTCAAAAATCTGGAAGTCAAAAACGGAAAGAGAAAAAAATAAGAGAAGTGAAAGAGGCAAAGGGTCGACAGCATGTTACCCAATATTTCACAAGAAAAGGTGGTTTTGTTATTAGGCCTAAATTGTTAGTGGACCGCCCGTGACAATGATCGTAGTCTACGGCACTTTTCTGTGCGTACGCACGCTTTGTACACGAGGCCCTAGGTCTCTACTGTAGCATTTTTCGATAAGTTGGCACATTTCGATAGAGCAGGGTGCAGAGGGTGCACGGCCTTGCCTCACATGCATCCGGTGTCGGCATCTTTTGTACGAGGCGGCGCCCACTTTCAGCACCCTGCTGCGGTCCACGCTGTTGCACTTGTCTTGCAAGCAGTCTAACTTCATGAACTCGAACTATCAGCTGTTTGTGAGGATTCAGTGCATCTCTTGAAGATAATGTGGAGTTGTATTACTACACTGTCCCCTATATTGTCAAATACAGCATGATTAATCTTTAGACAAAGTTATTGACTATGCAAATTTCAAAACGGTCAAAATGATGCCGTGTTGTTAAAGATAATTAACATAAGTTTAAATGTTGCGGTTAAAATGACTGCTGGTGGCCGTTCTAGTGTTAAAAGTGCATGATAAGGGAACTCAATTTTCTCAAACGCACTTCAGTGTTTCCGTTACATTTCAACTGTCATGTTAAAGATATTAGGTTAGATTAGATTAACTTTATTGTCATTGCCAGTGTACATTACAAATATTCATACAAATATATGTGAATACACTATATGACACATGTACAGCTATGCACAGTATATACATTATACAGTACTGAAGTAGTGCAGTATTGCAGAGGACAAATTACAGGTGTGGAGATATGGGATGTTCAATTGTCTGATTGACTTAAATATATGAGAATGATATTCAAAATACCATAAAAGAGCATGATTTTATGTAAATTAATAATATTAACTCAGCTGTGTTGGGGGCCCTGTCAAGATTCTTTTCATGGGGCCCAAAATCCTCACCAGCGCCCCTACTTCGGAGCCTGTTCGCGACTCGGTTGATTCAGACCGGCACTTCGGAGCCTGTTCGCGACTCGGTTAATTCAGATCGGCACTTCGGAGCCTGTTCGCGACTCGGTTGATTCAGATCGGCACTTCGGAGCCTGTTCGCGACTCGGTTGATTCAGATCGGCACTTCGAAGACTTATGGCGACTCGGTTGATTCAGATTGGCACTTCGGAGCCTTTTCGCGACTCGGTTGATTCAAATCGGCACTGCGGATCCTGTTCGCGACTCGGTTGATAATAACAATAATTTTAACTTTTTATTCATCAAAGAATCCTGAAAAAAGTATCACAGATTCCAAAATAATATTTATCAGCAAAACTGTTGATAATTCTAATAATAAAAGTTAAATTAAATTATACATCGAAGAATCCTGAAAAAAGTATCGCAGATTCCAAAATATTATTTAGTAGCACAACTATTAATAGTTCTAATAATAAATCATCATATTTTCATGATTTCTAAAGATCATGTCACACTGAAGACTGGAGGAATGATGCTGATATTTTATATATTTTATTTTGATAATTTAGAATTATTACTGAAATACAACCTTTTTTTGTTTCAAACAGTTTATTGAACAATAATAAATGAAGTACCTGAAGCTGACAATGAAGTAATTGTATAATAATTAGCAAAGATGATTAATTTAGTGCTGTAAACGCGCGTGTGAGGGGTGGAGACACGCAGCAGTGCGTCAGAAACTTCACTCCTCTTATTATTTCTCTTTTACTATAGCGATTTATTTTTAGATACGTGATCTGAGTCTTTCATAGAGTTGTAGAGCTGTTCGAGTTATTAGAGAAATAGAGTTATTTTTTACATTCTTTGGTCGAAGTTTTCAGATCGGCAATTCGGAGCCTGTTCGCGACTCGGTTGATTCAGATCGGGATTTCGGAGCCTGTTCGCGACTCGGTTCATTCAGATCGGCACTTCGGAGCCTGTTCGCGACTCGGTAGATTCAGATCGGCACTTCGGAGCCTGTTCGCGACTCGGTTGATTCAGATCGGCAATTCGAAGCCTTATGGCGACTCGGTTGATTCTGATCGGCACTTCGGAGCCTGTTCGCGACTCGGTTGATTCAGATCGGCACTTCGGAGCCTGTTCGCGACTCGGTTGATTCAGATCGGCACTTCGGAGCCTGTTCGCGACTCGGTTGATTCAGATCGGCATTTCGGAGCATGTTTGAGATTTTTTTTAATTCAGATCTGGAAATCGAAGCAGGAAGTGTTTGGCAAACAGTTAATTGGTGATAAATGAATATTTGGACTTGAGGCTTTTTTTTACATGTCGATTCAGCAGTTACATGGACCCACACACAAAGGTGGACACAATCATCAGTAGGGCTCTAAACTTTTCATCCAACGTTATTAAGGACGTAGTGTCACGGATCGCAAGAGGTCAAGACTCAGGTGCAGGCAGATGGGAAGACTTTATTTAATATGTCACCAAAATAAACAAAAACACAACTGAAATCAGATGAGCGTTCAAAGTTACGAGACAGATATTGAACTGTATGTGTATCGGTATACATAAATCATATAAAATATAATACTTTATTTAAATATATGTGCTCATTTTACACACACACACACACACACACACACACACACACACACACACATATATATATATATATATATATATATATATATATATAATTATTATTAATAATACATTGAATTGAACGTGAAATGTTGAAGTATTACGACTGAAATCGAATTTGTTTTATTTACAGCTTCAAAAATAATTTTGTACTTAGTATATTTGTGTAAAATACTGCAATGAAACAGCTTCATAAATAAACAATACGAATAAATAAATCCTATACAATGAACGTGTTGAGCATTGTAGTGGTAAAAGTGCTATACCCTTTTAAAGTTATGATAATGTTTTTGATAAAGGTAGAAAATCTTCATAGACTGAAAGTACTTTCAATGTGAAGGATTCATACTAATATTCTTTATTTCTATTTTCAAAACAGTAATGTAACGTGAGAACAAAATAACTGATTTGAGATTATTATCGAATGTCACAGCGCTCATCGATTATAAATGACTCAGAGCCAGTCAAATCAAAGAACAGAACAGAATCCCGAAGCGTCAGTTTTGTTGAAAGAGTGAGGAACTGGAAGGAGCGATAAACATTGAATATTTGACGAATATTTTAGCATAGAAAATGTTTAACGGCCGACAGTAATCCTGTAATCCTATTCTGTGATGCATGCAAACTACTCTTTTTTTCTCAAATATGGTCATTTTGCAAATCCTGACTCACTACGAAACGCACATTCGACATTAATTACACGAATAAAAGTGCATGTGCATATTTTAAAACATAATTTGCAAATAGTCGCGACAGAAACGATATCGCTATTATATCGCCCACGTGACTGTGATCGAAAGCTACTGTTTCTATGGCAACAGTGGAACGGCAAAGACTCGTAACTTTTATGACGTCACTAACAGAATCTCTTCACTTTGATGGTTTTCTGAGCAGAAACGCGAGTCTGAGTGAAAGTCTACCAAAACAGATCGTTCAAACACTGTCCATCCAGAAAGAGTCTATAGTCGGCGTGTTTATAATTACAGTTTATAGGTTCAGTCTGTACTCACAGTGTGTTTCAAATACAATTTGACAACTCTACATCTGACATTAACAGATAACGTTTGAACTGACAGTATCAGATCCAAAACACCAGATACCATGTCTTCAGAACTGAGAGAAGTGCTTGTGGAGGTTTATGTCAATGGCGTCTTCTACTGCACTGATAGTTTCTGGGCATCAGATGACAAAGATGTGGATTCAGAGATCACCAGTGCCATCTATGACCATTTCAGTTGCTATAAACGAGAAAACATACATGTGCAGCTGGAAGAAGTCTCCTGTGAGGAGAAAGATGTGCAGCTGGAAGCTGACATCAACGATGCTATCTCAGAGTCTGTATTGCTGGTGTTTGAAGAACTGACCGATCCACTGGGGCCTTCCACAAAAGTGGAGGGAAGCATCAGTGAGACTGATCAGGAAGGCATGGATGTTTCTCCTGAAACTTCTGAGGAGAACATCCCAACAGGTAAATGTCAACAGAGCAGTTGAAATGCAACATTGCAATGAGGTCCAAATAAGAATGTCAGACGAAATGTGCACTTGTATTTTAT
This sequence comes from Carassius auratus, assembly GCF_003368295.1. NCBI lineage: Eukaryota > Metazoa > Chordata > Actinopteri > Cypriniformes > Cyprinidae > Carassius > Carassius auratus. Next base: position 11,303,524 of record NC_039265.1, on the reverse strand, counting down.
ATAGAGCAAAATTTCACTGGCAATAAAAAGGTCCATTGTGCACACAGAAGATGTTATGGTTAAATATGTTTTCGTTACAGCAGGGCGAAAACAACATAAAATAGCTTATTATTAAATCAGTACTGCTCAAGAACACTTTCTGCTGCATGTCTTTGTTGTAAATGGGAAATTCCAGTGATCAACTGGAAAAATGAGCTAAACCTGCATTGGAAATGTTGATTTTGGCGAGCAACAATAACTGTGACCGCATGTTAATTATTCATGTTTTAATCAATGGTTAGAAGTGTTTCTAATAGCATATTGCTCTTCTATTACAGAATTTGCCAAAGTGAGAAAGACAATGAGTGAGTTCTTCCGAACTGGGATCTCATCACAGTCTAAGACTGATCCGGCTGTTTCCGAGTCGCTGTGTGAGGAGGCAGGAAGGAGCAGTGAGATCGGTCAGGGAGACATGGATGCTTCATCTGAAGTCTCTGAGGAGGACATCCCAATAGGTAAATATCTGCAAAGACATTGAAATGCAAAATTATATTGAGTTGTAAAAAAAAATAATAATAATAACAATAAATTGTTGGACTAAAGGTGCTGTCACAACAAAAATGGTTCATTGTAAGCACAGCTCACACAAATTACATTCCACACACAGATTGTCTACATGTGCAGTGGATAAAAAACCCCACTGCATTTGTTTGGTACAAACGCGTGTTGAACCTGTTTCAAAACAAGCAGCTTTCTATTGGATATTTTTTTTTGGCTCACCCAATTTTGCCGAGCAACAGTAAATGGGACCACACTTTATCAATGATTAATCTGTGGTTAGTGATGTTTCCAATAATTTTTTATTTTACAGACTTTGCCAAAGTGAGGAGGACCATTAGTGAGTTCTTCCGGACTGGGAACTCAGCAAAGCCCAAAACTGATCTGGCTGTTTCCGAGGTCCTGTGTAAAGGTGTAGGAAGCAGCAGTGAGATCGGTCAGGGTGGCATGGTTGCTTCTTTTGATATCTGTCACGAGGACATCGCAATAGGTAAATATCAACAGAGTACATGTACGTGCTGAACCCTTTCAAACATTTCAAACCAAGCAGCTTTCTATTAGAGATGTCTCTAATAACATATTGTTTTCTTTAATTTTTTAGAATATGCCAAAGTGAGGAAGACAATTAGTGCGTTCTTCCAAAAGCGTTTTGAGATCTCAGAACAGCCAGATCCAGATGTTTCAGAGTCACTTTGTGTCCCAGATGCAAGTGTTCTTGGACCAAAATCTGAACCTTTGTCCTCAACATCTGAGCTTATGGAACCTGGACTGGATCCTGAGGAATGGTCTATCCTGAACAGTTCTGGACCGGAACCTGCATCCCCAGAATGTTTGGTGGTTGACATCAGTGATGCCACCTCAGAGCCGAGGAGCCAAATGATGGTGTCTGAAGACCTGACCGATCCAGAAGGGCCTTCAGCGGAAGTGTTAGGGAGCAGCAGTGGGAACGATCAGGGAGACACTGCTGTTTCTCCTGAAACCCCTGAGGAGGACATCCCAACAGGTGAATGTGAACAGAGCATTTGAGTTTGAGTTTAAGTCAGACAAAGGATTAATGTATAAATTGTGGTTAAGTATGTTTCTAATAACAGATTGTCTTCTTCTTTTTCAGAATATGTCAAAGTGAGGAAGATCAATAAAATGAGTATGTTCTTCAAAAAGCTTTTTGGGATCTCAGCACAGCCTCAGAAGGATCCAGCTGTTCCAGAGCCTCCGTGTATCCCAGAAGCAAGCGCTCCCGAGCAAGAACCTCTTGTGACAGAGCTTTCAGTCTTAGAGAATTATATTCCTCAAAATATTTCTCAGCTGAAAAAACGTTTGGAGGAACATACACCATCTGAGACACCTGTCACTGAGGTCTGGCCCAACATCTTCTTGGGAAATGAGTAAGTCTGGAACTCTTAAAGACTAATATAAACCATGTGATAAAGCAATAAAGTAACGCAGGAGCATGGAAGCAAACACAACTGTATTTCTACCTCTTTACTGAAAGACTAATCTAGATTGTTGTGTTCTTGTGCAGAGAGACCGCAAGAGACCGAACCAAACTCAAAGAGATGGGTATTACCCACATCTTAAACGCAGCAGCAGTGAAGAAGAAGTTGAGGGTCTTGATGGGAATGCCAAAAGCGAAAGACCTGAATGGAAAGATTAATACAGGGAAGAAATATTACAGAGGCATGAACATAAAATATCGTGGCTTGCCTACAACACACAGAGATGGCTTGAACATGGGCAGGTACTTTTTACCAGCTGCCAAATTCATCCACAAGGCCCTGAGGAACCCAGACAGTAAGATCTTTTATCAAGTGTTCTGCAGTGACCAATTTTTAGGGAAGACATTTTTTTAGACTGTTTCTGTTTTTATTTCCACAGATAAGGTGTTCATTCACTGCAGTGATGGTGTCAGCCACTCACCTACACTTTTGCTGGCATATCTGGTGATCCATCATGACATGATGGTGGAGGAAGCCATCGATCAGGTTATAAAGGTGCGACACATCAAGCCCTCCATGAGCTTCCTGACGCAGCTGATGTCCCTCAATGCTGAACTTGTGGAGCAGCGAAAACAACCAGGCAGCAAAGTGCTACTAAAAACATAGCACAGACTATTTAATAATTACTAATACTTAGACTATTTGCACATGAATTTGAATACAATTTTGTGAATAATTGTTTTTGGTGTTCCTGAGTTCTACTTTGGTATGTGTTTAATTTAGAATTTCATTTAGAAGCAGTACCCAGGATGTTTGTTTATTCTTAGTATTTACAGTTAAAATACAACATGACTAGCCATTAGTACGCATTTCTGTTCAGTATAAATATATTTACAAAAAAAGAAAAAAAAAAGAAGAAGAGAATATATTGTAGATTATCACCTGAGGCTGTTTTTATGACTACTTTAATAAAAGTTTGATTCATTTAGAAAAAAAATGGTTAAACTGGTATTTTATTTGATCAAACCTGAATATTAATAAAATAAGGCACAACAATGAATAATATTAAAATATCATGGCGATATAAACAAGTACTCTGATACAATCCAGAATCATATTAATACATATTTCCACCAATATTATTCATATAACTTGATATTGTTTGCAAGGCACGTTCTAACTCCTATGATTTTTCTGTCTCTTGAATAAAAAAAACCCCCACGATATACATTATATGCCAAAATACTGTACTTGCAGATTTGTTGCTTTTGTAAAACCATAAACATATATGACCTTCTTCCAAAAAAGTGCAAAAACTTTCAGGCTCTTTATACTGAAAGATCGATTGGTGGTGGACAGTAACGGAGTAGCTTTACTTCGTTACTGTACTACATTTTTCAAGTATCTATACTCTACTGGAGTAGTTTTATTTTGAGTAACTTACTTTTACTTCACTACATTCCAAAGCATAAGATCGTACTTTTAACTTCACTACATTACAAATTAGAATGATCCGATTGCAGCTGTTCTGAGTCGACCACTCACTGATTCAAATGAACCGTTTAGTGCGAGTCTCCAGAAGTAAGAACCGGGAGATCTTGTGAGCGCGCGTGCGTCTGATGTTGCTAAAAGTAAGTTAGTAATGTCGAAATTTAGGATTAATTATTGTAACTGAAAATCATATTTAGGTCAAAATTGTCAGTTGTTTGGGAACTAAATCCGCTGTAAAGATTGATCTGTTTAAGCCCACTGAAATGCTCGAGTGCAGACGATGCAGACACATCAATCAGCGTCTCTGTATTTTAGGTTAAAAAATAAAATAAAATAACCTTAAACTAACACAGATTAAATAAAATAACTCATGCATGTCCAAATTCCCCGCTGCCGTAATATTAACAGTTTTATTAAAATGCTTCCATCACGTCTGTTTTTATATTTATCAACAGTAACGTTAAAATTTTTGGATTAACTAGACGAGTAACGTTAGACAGACATGAATGTTTATTCATAACCGTACTGAAAATAAGAAAATATTGTAGCTGATGCTAAATGTCTAGCTAAACTTGCTGGTGCTAACTTGAGGTAATTTTTATAAATAATGTCCAAATATTTTTATTCAACCACCTATATATCTATATATATATATAGATAGATAGATAGATAGATAGATAGATAGATAGATAGATAGATAGATAGATAGATAGATAGATAGATTACATCTGGGGAGAAAAGAAAGGATGTGATGTTCAGAACATGGTAACTACAGTAATTATCAAAGAGGGGAAGAGATGCAACCCGTTTGGCCAGGGGTGTTTTTACACCCCAGACAAGATTCGAGAAGGAAAAAATCATTATGAAAATATAATTATATTTTCCTTCAAATGTTCTTCCTAACTTCAGGCCTTATTATCATTTCATACATAACTGATGTTCTGTAAAACCACAAACTTTAAAATACTTTGTTCTTACTGGTGAAGATCAGATGAAATAGATTATATTTTAAAGGATATTAAAATAGAAACCATTATTTTATATTTTTTATTTTGATAATTTAGAATTATTACTGAAATACAACCTTTTTTTTGTTTTAAACAGTTCATTGAACAATAATAAATGAAGTACCTGAAGCTGACAATGAAGTAAATGTATAATAATTAGCAAAGATGATTAATTTAGCGCTGTAAACGCGCGTGTGAGGGGCGGAGACGCGCCGCGGAGCGTCAGACGCGCATTAGGACCAAACACAGCAGAATGGAAACTTCACTCCTCTTATTATTTCTCTTTTACTATAGCGATTTATTTTTAGATACGTGATCTGAGTCTTTCATAGAGTTTTAGAGTTATTAGAGTTATTAGAGAAATAGAGTTATTTTTTACATTCTTTGGTCGAAGTTTTCAGATCGGCAATTCGGAGCCTGTTCGCGACTCGGTTGATTCAGATCGGGACTTCGGAGCCTGTTCGCGACTTGGTTGATTCAGATCGGGACTTCGGAGCCTGTTCGCGACTCGGTTGATTCAGACCGGCACTTCGGAGCCTGTTCGCGACTCGGTTAATTCAGATCGGCACTTCGGAGCCTGTTCGCGACTCGGTTGATTCAGATCGGCACTTCGGAGCCTGTTCGCGACTCGGTTGATTCAGATCGGCACTTCGAAGCCTTATGGCGACTCGGTTGATTCAGATTGGCACTTCGGAGCCTGTTCGCGACTCGGTTGATTCAAATCGGCACTTCGGATCCTGTTCGTGACTCGGTTGATAATAACAATAATTTTAACTTTTTATTCATCAAAGAATCCTGAAAAAAGTATCACAGATTCCAAAATAATATTTATCAGCAAAACTGTTGATAATTCTAATAATAAAAGTTAAATTAAATTATACATCGAAGAATCCTGAAAAAAGTATTGCAGATTCCAAAATATTATTTGGTAGCACAACTATTAATAGTTCTAATAATAAATCATCATATTTTCATGATTTCTAAAGATCATGTCACACTGAAGACTGGAGGAATGATGCTGATATTTTATATATTTTATTTTGATAATTTAGAATTATTACAGAAATACAACCTTTTTTTGTTTCAAACAGTTTATTGAACAATAATAAATGAAGTAGCTGAAGCTGACAATGAAGTAAATGTATAATAATTAGCAAAGATGATTAATTTAGTGCTGTAAACGCGCGTGTGAGGGGTGGAGACACGCAGCAGTGCGTCAGAAACTTCACTCCTCTTATTATTTCTCTTTTACTATAGCGATTTATTTTTAGATACGTGATCTGAGTCTTTCATAGAGTTGTAGAGCTGTTAGAGTTATTAGAGAAATAGAGTTATTTTTTACATTCTTTGGTCGAAGTTTTCAGATCGGCAATTCGGAGCCTGTTCGCGACTCGGTTGATTCAGATCGGGATTTCGGAGCCTGTTCGCGACTCGGTTGATTCAGATCGGCACTTCGGAGCCTGTTCGCGACTCGGTTGATTCAGATCGGCACTTCGGAGCCTGTTCGCGACTCGGTTGATTCAGATCGGCAATTCGAAGCCTTATGGCGACTCGGTTGATTCTGATCGGCACTTCGGAGCCTGTTCGCGACTCGGTTGATTCAGATCGGCACTTCGGAGCCTGTTCGCGACTCGGTTGATTCAGATCGGTATTTCGGAGCATGTTTGAGATTTTTTTTAATTCAGATCTGGAAATCGAAGCAGGAAGTGTTTGGCAAACAGTTAATTGGTGATAAATGAATATTTGGACTTGAGGCTTTTTTTTACATGTCGATTCAGCATGTACATGGACCCACACACAAAGGTGGACACAATCATCAGTAGGGCTCTAAACTTTTCATCCAATGTTATTAAGGACGTAGTGTCACGGATCGCAAGAGGTCAAGACTCAGGTGCAGGCAGATGGGAAGACTTTATTTAATATGTCACCAAAATAAACAAAAACACAACTGAAATCAGATGAGCGTTCAAAGTTACGAGACATAGATATTGAACTGTATGTGTATCGGTATACATAAATCATATAAAATATAATACTTTATTTAAATATATGTGCTCATTTTACACACACACACACACACAATCGAATGAAATCGAATTTGTTTTATTTACAGCTTCAAAAATAATTTTGTACTTAGTATATTTGTGTAAAATACTGCAATGAAACAGCTTCATAAATAAACAATACGAATAAATAAATCCTATACAATGAACGTGTTGAGCATTGTAGTGGTAAAAGTGCTATACCCTTTTAAAGTTATGATAATGTTTTTGATAAAGGTAGAAAATCTTCATAGACTGAAAGTACTTTCAATGTGAAGGATTCATACTAATATTCTTTATTTCTATTTTCAAAACAGTAATGTAACGTGAGAACAAAATAACTGATTTGAGATTATTATCGAATGTCACAGCGCTCATCGATTATAAATGACTCAGAGCCAGTCAAATCACAGAACAGAACAGAATCCCGAAGCGTCAGTTTTGTTGAAAGAGTGAGGAACTGGAAGGAGCGATAAACATTGAATATTTGACGAATATTTTAGCATAGAAAATGTTTAACGGCCGACAGTAATCCTGTAATCCTATTCTGTGATGCATGCAAACTACTCTTTTTTTCTCAAATATGGTCATTTTTCAAATCCTGACTCACTACGAAACGCACATTCGACATTAATTACACGAATAAAAGTGCATGTGCATATTTTAAAACATAATTTGCAAATAGTCGCGACAGAAACGATATCGCTATTATATCGCCCACGTGACTGTGATCGAAAGCTACTGTTTCTATGGCAACAGTGGAACGGCAAAGACTCGTAACTTTTATGACGTCACTAACAGAATCTCTTCACTTTGATGGTTTTCTGAGCAGAAACGCGAGTCTGAGTGAAAGTCTACCAAAACAGATCGTTCAAACACTGTCCATGCAGAAAGAGTCTATAGTCGGCGTGTTTATAATTACAGTTTATAGGTTCAGTCTGTACTCACAGTGTGTTTCAAATACAATTTGACAACTCTACATCTGACATTAACAGATAACGTTTGAACTGACAGTATCAGATCCAAAACACCAGATACCATGTCTTCAGAACTGAGAGAAGTGCTTGTGGAGGTTTATGTCAATGGCGTCTTCTACTGCACTGATAGTTTCTGGGCATCAGATGACAAAGATGTGGATTCAGAGATCACCAGTGCCATCTATGACCATTTCAGTTGCTATAAACGAGAAAACATACATGTGCAGCTGGAAGAAGTCTCCTGTGAGGAGAAAGATGTGCAGCTGGAAGCATACATCAACGATGCTATCTCAGAGTCTGTATTGCTGGTGTTTGAAGAACTGACCGATCCACTGGGGCCTTCCACAAAAGTGGAGGGAAGCATCAGTGAGACTGATCAGGAAGGCATGGATGTTTCTCCTGAAACTTCTGAGGAGAACATCCCAACAGGTAAATGTCAACAGAGCAGTTGAAATGCAACATTGCAATGAGGTCCAAATAAGAATGTCAGACGAAATGTGCACTTGTATTTTATATAGAGCAAAATTTCACTGGCAATAAAAAGGTCCATTGTGCACACAGAAGATGTTATGGTTAAATATGTTTTCGGTACAGCAGGGCGAAAACAACATAAAATAGCTTATTATTAAATCAGTACTGCTCAAGAACACTTTCTGCTGCATGTCTTTGTTGTAAATGGGAAATTCCAGTGATCAACTGGAAAAATGAGCTAAACCTGCATTGGAAATGTTGGTTTTGGCGAGCAACAATAACTGTGACCGCATGTTAATTATTCATGTTTTAATCAATGGTTAGAAGTGTTTCTAATAGCATATTGCTCTTCTATTACAGAATTTGCCAAAGTGAGAAAGACAATGAGTGAGTTCTTCCGAACTGGGATCTCATCACAGTCTAAGACTGATCCGGCTGTTTCCGAGTCACTGTGTGAGGAGGCAGGAAGGAGCAGTGAGATCGGTCAGGGAGACATGGATGCTTCATCTGAAGTCTCTGAGGAGGACATCCCAATAGGTAAATATCTGCAAAGACATTGAAATGCAAAATTATATTGAGTTGTAAAAAAAAATAATAATAATAACAATAAATTGTTGGACTAAAGGTGCTGTCACAACAAAAATGGTTCATTGTAAGCACAGCTCACACAAATTACATTCCACACACAGATTGTCTACATGTGCAGTGGATAAAAAACCCCACTGCATTTGTTTGGTACAAACGCGTGTTGAACCTGTTTCAAAACAAGCAGCTTTCTATTGGATATTTTTTTTTGGCTCACCCAATTTTGCCGAGCAACAGTAAATGGGACCACACTTTATCAATGATTAATCTGTGGTTAGTGATGTTTCCAATAATTTTTTATTTTACAGACTTTGCCAAAGTGAGGAGGACCATTAGTGAGTTCTTCCGGACTGGGAACTCAGCAAAGCCCAAAACTGATCTGGCTGTTTCCGAGGTCCTGTGTAAAGGTGTAGGAAGCAGCAGTGAGATCGGTCAGGGTGGCATGGTTGCTTCTTTTGATATCTGTCACGAGGACATCGCAATAGGTAAATATCAACAGAGTACATGTACGTGCTGAACCCTTTCAAACATTTCAAACCAAGCAGCTTTCTATTAGAGATGTCTCTAATAACATATTGTTTTCTTTAATTTTTTAGAATATGCCAAAGTGAGGAAGACAATTAGTGCGTTCTTCCAAAAGCGTTTTGAGATCTCAGAACAGCCAGATCCAGATGTTTCAGAGTCACTTTGTGTCCCAGATGCAAGTGTTCTTGGACCAAAATCTGAACCTTTGTCCTCAACATCTGAGCTTATGGAACCTGGACTGGATCCTGAGGAATGGTCTATCCTGAACAGTTCTGGACCGGAACCTGCATCCCCAGAATGTTTGGTGGTTGACATCAGTGATGCCACCTCAGAGCCGAGGAGCCAAATGATGGTGTCTGAAGACCTGACCGATCCAGAAGGGCCTTCAGCGGAAGTGTTAGGGAGCAGCAGTGGGAACGATCAGGGAGACACTGCTGTTTCTCCTGAAACCCCTGAGGAGGACATCCCAACAGGTGAATGTGAACAGAGCATTTGAGTTTGAGTTTAAGTCAGACAAAGGATTAATGTATAAATTGTGGTTAAGTATGTTTCTAATAACAGATTGTCTTCTTCTTTTTCAGAATATGTCAAAGTGAGGAAGATCAATAAAATGAGTATGTTCTTCAAAAAGCTTTTTGGGATCTCAGCACAGCCTCAGAAGGATCCAGCTGTTCCAGAGCCTCCGTGTATCCCAGAAGCAAGCGCTCCCGAGCAAGAACCTCTTGTGACAGAGCTTTCAGTCTTAGAGAATTATATTCCTCAAAATATTTCTCAGCTGAAAAAACGTTTGGAGGAACATACACCATCTGAGACACCTGTCACTGAGGTCTGGCCCAACATCTTCTTGGGAAATGAGTAAGTCTGGAACTCTTAAAGACTAATATAAACCATGTGATAAAGCAATAAAGTAACGCAGGAGCATGGAAGCAAACACAACTGTATTTCTACCTCTTTACTGAAAGACTAATCTAGATTGTTGTGTTCTTGTGCAGAGAGACCGCAAGAGACCGAACCAAACTCAAAGAGATGGGTATTACCCACATCTTAAACGCAGCAGCAGTGAAGAAGAAGTTGAGGGTCTTGATGGGAATGCCAAAAGCGAAAGACCTGAATGGAAAGATTAATACAGGGAAGAAATATTACAGAGGCATGAACATAAAATATCGTGGCTTGCCTACAACACACAGAGATGGCTTGAACATGGGCAGGTACTTTTTACCAGCTGCCAAATTCATCCACAAGGCCCTGAGGAACCCAGACAGTAAGATCTTTTATCAAGTGTTCTGCAGTGACCAATTTTTAGGGAAGACATTTTTTTAGACTGTTTCTGTTTTTATTTCCACAGATAAGGTGTTCATTCACTGCAGTGATGGTGTCAGCCACTCACCTACACTTTTGCTGGCATATCTGGTGATCCATCATGACATGATGGTGGAGGAAGCCATCGATCAGGTTATAAAGGTGCGACACATCAAGCCCTCCATGAGCTTCCTGACGCAGCTGATGTCCCTCAATGCTGAACTTGTGGAGCAGCGAAAACAACCAGGCAGCAAAGTGCTACTAAAAACATAGCACAGACTATTTAATAATTACTAATACTTAGACTATTTGCACATGAATTTGAATACAATTTTGTGAATAATTGTTTTTGGTGTTCCTGAGTTCTACTTTGGTATGTGTTTAATTTAGAATTTCATTTAGAAGCAGTACCCAGGATGTTTGTTTATTCTTAGTATTTACAGTTAAAATACAACATGACTAGCCATTAGTACGCATTTCTGTTCAGTATAAATATATTTACAAAAAAAGAAAAAAAAAAGAAGAAGAGAATATATTGTAGATTATCACCTGAGGCTGTTTTTATGACTACTTTAATAAAAGTTTGATTCATTTAGAAAAAAAATGGTTAAACTGGTATTTTATTTGATCAAACCTGAATATTAATAAAATAAGGCACAACAATGAATAATATTAAAATATCATGGCGATATAAACAAGTACTCTGATACAATCCAGAATCATATTAATACATATTTCCACCAATATTATTCATATAACTTGATATTGTTTGCAAGGCACGTTCTAACTCCTATGATTTTTCTGTCTCTTGAATAAAAAAACCCCCCACGATATATATTATATGCCAAAATACTGTACTTGCAGATTTGTTGCTTTTGTAAAACCATAAACATATATGACCTTCTTCCAAAAAAGTGCAAAAACTTTCAGGCTCTTTATACTGAAAGATCGATTGGTGGTGGACAGTAACGGAGTAGCTTTACTTCGTTACTGTACTACATTTTTCAAGTATCTATACTCTACTGGAGTAGTTTTATTTTGAGTAACTTACTTTTACTTCACTACATTCCAAAGCATAAGATCGTACTTTTAACTTCACTACATTACAAATTAGAATGATCCGATTGCAGCTGTTCTGAGTCGACCACTCACTGATTCAAATGAACCGTTTAGTGCGAGTCTCCAGAAGTAAGAACCGGGAGATCTTGTGAGCGCGCGTGCGTCTGATGTTGCTAAAAGTAAGTTAGTAATGTCGAAATTTAGGATTAATTATTGTAACTGAAAATCATATTTAGGTCAAAATTGTCAGTTGTTTGGGAACTAAATCCGCTGTAAAGATTGATCTGTTTAAGCCCACTGAAATGCTCGAGTGCAGACGATGCAGACACATCAATCAGCGTCTCTGTATTTTAGGTTAAAAAATAAAATAAAATAACCTTAAACTAACACAGATTAAATAAAATAACTCATGCATGTCCAAATTCCCCGCTGCCGTAATATTAACAGTTTTATTAAAATGCTTCCATCACGTCTGTTTTTATATTTATCAACAGTAACGTTAACATTTTTGGATTAACTAGACGAGTAACGTTAGACAGACATGAATGTTTATTCATAACCGTACTGAAAATAAGAAAATATTGTAGCTGATGCTAAATGTCTAGCTAAACTTGCTGGTGCTAACTTGAGGTAATTTTTATAAATAATGTCCAAATATTTTTATTCAACCACCTATATATCTATATAGATAGATAGATAGATAGATAGATAGATAGATAGATAGATAGATAGATAGATAGATTACATCTGGGGAGAAAAGAAAGGATGTGATGTTCAGAACATGGTAACTACAGTAATTATCAAAGAGGGGAAGAGATGCAACCCGTTTGGCCAGGGGTGTTTTTACACCCCAGACAAGATTCGAGAAGGAAAAAATCATTATGAAAATATAATTATATTTTCCTTCAAATGTTCTTCCTAACTTCAGGCCTTATTATCATTTCATACATAACTGATGTTCTGTAAAACCACAAACTTTAAAATACTTTGTTCTTACTGGTGAAGATCAGATGAAATAGATTATATTTTAAAGGATATTAAAATAGAAACCATTATTTTATATTTTTTATTTTGATAATTTAGAATTATTACTGAAATACAACCTTTTTTTTGTTTTAAACAGTTCATTGAACAATAATAAATGAAGTACCTGAAGCTGACAATGAAGTAAATGTATAATAATTAGCAAAGATGATTAATTTAGCGCTGTAAACGCGCGTGTGAGGGGCGGAGACGCGCCGCGGAGCGTCAGACGCGCATTAGGACCAAACACAGCAGAATGGAAACTTCACTCCTCTTATTATTTCTCTTTTACTATAGCGATTTATTTTTAGATACGTGATCTGAGTCTTTCATAGAGTTTTAGAGTTATTAGAGTTATTAGAGAAATAGAGTTATTTTTTACATTCTTTGGTCGAAGTTTTCAGATCGGCAATTCGGAGCCTGTTCGCGACTCGGTTGATTCAGATCGGGACTTCGGAGCCTGTTCGCGACTTGGTTGATTCAGATCGGGACTTCGGAGCCTGTTCGCGACTCGGTTGATTCAGACCGGCACTTCGGAGCCTGTTCGCGACTCGGTTAATTCAGATCGGCACTTCGGAGCCTGTTCGCGACTCGGTTGATTCAGATCGGCACTTCGGAGCCTGTTCGCGACTCGGTTGATTCAGATCGGCACTTCGAAGCCTTATGGCGACTCGGTTGATTCAGATTGGCACTTCGGAGCCTGTTCGCGACTCGGTTGATTCAAATCGGCACTTCGGATCCTGTTCGCGACTCGGTTGATAATAACAATAATTTTAACTTTTTATTCATCAAAGAATCCTGAAAAAAGTATCACAGATTCCAAAATAATATTTATCAGCAAAACTGTTGATAATTCTAATAATAAAAGTTAAATTAAATTATACATCGAAGAATCCTGAAAAAAGTATTGCAGATTCCAAAATATTATTTGGTAGCACAACTATTAATAGTTCTAATAATAAATCATCATATTTTCATGATTTCTAAAGATCATGTCACACTGAAGACTGGAGGAATGATGCTGATATTTTATATATTTTATTTTGATAATTTAGAATTATTACAGAAATACAACCTTTTTTTGTTTCAAACAGTTTATTGAACAATAATAAATGAAGTAGCTGAAGCTGACAATGAAGTAAATGTATAATAATTAGCAAAGATGATTAATTTAGTGCTGTAAACGCGCGTGTGAGGGGTGGAGACACGCAGCAGTGCGTCAGAAACTTCACTCCTCTTATTATTTCTCTTTTACTATAGCGATTTATTTTTAGATACGTGATCTGAGTCTTTCATAGAGTTGTAGAGCTGTTAGACTTATTAGAGAAATAGAGTTATTTTTTACATTCTTTGGTCGAAGTTTTCAGATCGGCAATTCGGAGCCTGTTCGCGACTCGGTTGATTCAGATCGGGATTTCGGAGCCTGTTCGCGACTCGGTTGATTCAGATCGGCACCTCGGAGCCTGTTCGCGACTCGGTTGATTCAGATCGGCACTTCGGAGCCTGTTCGCGACTCGGTTGATTCAGATCGGCAATTCGAAGCCTTATGGCGACTCGGTTGATTCTGATCGGCACTTCGGAGCCTGTTCGCAACTTGGTTGATTCAGATCGGCACTTCGGAGCCTGTTCGCGACTCGGTTGATTCAGATCGGCACTTCGGAGCCTGTTCGCGACTCGGTTGATTCAGATCGGCATTTCGGAGCATGTTTGAGATTTTTTTTAATTCAGATCTGGAAATCGAAGCAGGAAGTGTTTGGCAAACAGTTAATTGGTGATAAATGAATATTTGGACTTGAGGCTTTTTTTTACATGTCGATTCAGCATGTACATGGACCCACACACAAAGGTGGACACAATCATCAGTAGGGCTCTAAACTTTTCATCCAATGTTATTAAGGACGTAGTGTCACGGATCGCAAGAGGTCAAGACTCAGGTGCAGGCAGATGGGAAGACTTTATTTAATATGTCACCAAAATAAACAAAAACACAACTGAAATCAGATGAGCGTTCAAAGTTATGAGACATAGATATTGAACTGTATGTGTATCGGTATACATAAATCATATAAAATATAATACTTTATTTAAATATATGTGCTCATTTTACACACACACACACACACACACACACACATATATATATATATATATATATATATATATATATATATATATATATATATATATAATTATTATTAATAATACATTGAATTGAACGTGAAATGTTGAAGTATTACGACTGAAATCGAATTTGTTTTATTTACAGCTTCAAAAATAATTTTGTACTTAGTATATTTGTGTAAAATACTGCAATGAAACAGCTTCATAAATAAACAATACGAATAAATAAATCCTATACAATGAACGTGTTGAGCATTGTAGTGGTAAAAGTGCTATACCCTTTTAAAGTTATGATAATGTTTTTGATAAAGGTAGAAAATCTTCATAGACTGAAAGTACTTTCAATGTGAAGGATTCATACTAATATTCTTTATTTCTATTTTCAAAACAGTAATGTAACGTGAGAACAAAATAACTGATTTGAGATTATTATCGAATGTCACAGCGCTCATCGATTATAAATGACTCAGAGCCAGTCAAATCACAGAACAGAACAGAATCCCGAAGCGTCAGTTTTGTTGAAAGAGTGAGGAACTGGAAGGAGCGATAAACATTGAATATTTGACGAATATTTTAGCATAGAAAATGTTTAACGGCCGACAGTAATCCTGTAATCCTATTCTGTGATGCATGCAAACTACTCTTTTTTTCTCAAATATGGTCATTTTGCAAATCCTGACTCACTACGAAACGCACATTCGACATTAATTACACGAATAAAAGTGCATGTGCATATTTTAAAACATAATTTGCAAATAGTCGCGACAGAAACGATATCGCTATTATATCGCCCACGTGACTGTGATCGAAAGCTACTGTTTCTATGGCAACAGTGGAACGGCAAAGACTCGTAACTTTTATGACGTCACTAACAGAATCTCTTCACTTTGATGGTTTTCTGAGCAGAAACGCGAGTCTGAGTGAAAGTCTACCAAAACAGATCGTTCAAACACTGTCCATGCAGAAAGAGTCTATAGTCGGCGTGTTTATAATTACAGTTTATAGGTTCAGTCTGTACTCACAGTGTGTTTCAAATACAATTTGACAACTCTACATCTGACATTAACAGATAACGTTTGAACTGACAGTATCAGATCCAAAACACCAGATACCATGTCTTCAGAACTGAGAGAAGTGCTTGTGGAGGTTTATGTCAATGGCGTCTTCTACTGCACTGATAGTTTCTGGGCATCAGATGACAAAGATGTGGAGTCAGAGATCACCAGTGCCATCTATGACCATTTCAGTTGCTATAAACGAGAAAACATACATGTGCAGCTGGAAGAAGTCTCCTGTGAGGAGAAAGATGTGCAGCTGGAAGCTGACATCAACGATGCTATCTCAGAGTCTGTATTGCTGGTGTTTGAAGAACTGACCGATCCACTGGGGCCTTCCACAAAAGTGGAGGGAAGCATCAGTGAGACTGATCAGGAAGGCATGGATGTTTCTCCTGAAACTTCTGAGGAGAACATCCCAACAGGTAAATGTCAACAGAGCAGTTGAAATGCAACATTGCAATGAGGTCCAAATAAGAATGTCAGACGAAATGTGCACTTGTATTTTATATAGAGCAAAATTTCACTGGCTATAAAAAGGTCCATTGTGCACACAGAAGATGTTATGGTTAAATATGTTTTCGTTACAGCAGGGCGAAAACAACATAAAATAGCTTATTATTAAATCAGTACTGCTCAAGAACACTTTCTGCTGCATGTCTTTGTTGTAAATGGGAAATTCCAGTGATCAACTGGAAAAATGAGCTAAACCTGCATTGGAAATGTTGATTTTGGCGAGCAACAATAACTGTGACCGCATGTTAATTATTCATGTTTTAATCAATGGTTAGAAGTGTTTCTAATAGCATATTGCTCTTCTATTACAGAATTTGCCAAAGTGAGAAAGACAATGAGTGAGTTTTTCCGAACTGGGATCTCATCACAGTCTAAGACTGATCCGGCTGTTTCCGAGTCGCTGTGTGAGGAGGCAGGAAGCAGCAGTGAGATCGGTCAGGGAGACATGGATGCTTCATCTGAAGTCTCTGAGGAGGACATCCCAATAGGTAAATATCTGCAAAGACATTGAAATGCAAAATTATATTGAGTTGTAAAAAAAAATAATAATAATAACAATAAATTGTTGGACTAAAGGTGCTGTCACAACAAAAATGGTTCATTGTAAGCCCAGCTCACACAAATTACATTCCACACACAGATTGTCTACATGTGCAGTGGTTAAAAAACCCCACTGCATTTGTTTGGTACAAACGCGTGTTGAACCTGTTTCAAAACAAGCAGCTTTCTATTGGATATTTTTTTTGGCTCACCCAATTTTGCCGAGCAACAGTAAATGGGACCACACTTTATCAATGATTAATCTGTGGTTAGTGATGTTTCCAATAATTTTTTATTTTACAGACTTTGCCAAAGTGAGGAGGACCATTAGTGAGTTCTTCCGGACTGGGAACTCAGCAAAGCCCAAAACTGATCTGGCTGTTTCCGAGGTCCTGTGTAAAGGTGTAGGAAGCAGCAGTGAGATCGGTCAGGGTGGCATGGTTGCTTCTTTTGATATCTGTCACGAGGACATCGCAATAGGTAAATATCAACAGAGTACATGTACGTGCTGAACCCTTTCAAACATTTCAAACCAAGCAGCTTTCTATTAGAGATGTCTCTAATAACATATTGTTTTCTTTAATTTTTTAGAATATGCCAAAGTGAGGAAGACAATTAGTGCGTTCTTCCAAAAGCGTTTTGAGATCTCAGAACAGCCAGATCCAGATGTTTCAGAGTCACTTTGTGTCCCAGATGCAAGTGTTCTTGGACCAAAATCTGAACCTTTGTCCTCAACATCTGAGCTTATGGAACCTGGACTGGATCCTGAGGAATGGTCTATCCTGAACAGTTCTGGACCGGAACCTGCATCCCCAGAATGTTTGGTGGTTGACATCAGTGATGCCACCTCAGAGCCGAGGAGCCAAATGATGGTGTCTGAAGACCTGACCGATCCAGAAGGGCCTTCAGCGGAAGTGTTAGGGAGCAGCAGTGGGAACGATCAGGGAGACACTGCTGTTTCTCCTGAAACCCCTGAGGAGGACATCCCAACAGGTGAATGTGAACAGAGCATTTGAGTTTGAGTTTAAGTCAGACAAAGGATTAATGTATAAATTGTGGTTAAGTATGTTTCTAATAACAGATTGTCTTCTTCTTTTTCAGAATATGTCAAAGTGAGGAAGATCAATAAAATGAGTATGTTCTTCAAAAAGCTTTTTGGGATCTCAGCACAGCCTCAGAAGGATCCAGCTGTTCCAGAGCCTCCGTGTATCCCAGAAGCAAGCGCTCCCGAGCAAGAACCTCTTGTGACAGAGCTTTCAGTCTTAGAGAATTATATTCCTCAAAATATTTCTCAGCTTAAAAAACGTTTGGAGGAACATACACCATCTGAGACACCTGTCACTGAGGTCTGGCCCAACATCTTCTTGGGAAATGAGTAAGTCTGGAACTCTTAAAGACTAATATAAACCATGTGATAAAGCAATAAAGTAACGCAGGAGCATGGAAGCAAACACAACTGTATTTCTACCTCTTTACTGAAAGACTAATCTAGATTGTTGTGTTCTTGTGCAGAGAGACCGCAAGAGACCGAACCAAACTCAAAGAGATGGGTATTACCCACATCTTAAACGCAGCAGCAGTGAAGAAGAAGTTGAGGGTCTTGATGGGAATGCCAAAAGCGAAAGACCTGAATGGAAAGATTAATACAGGGAAGAAATATTACAGAGGCATGAACATAAAATATCGTGGCTTGCCTACAACACACAGAGATGGCTTGAACATGGGCAGGTACTTTTTACCAGCTGCCAAATTCATCCACAAGGCCCTGAGGAACCCAGACAGTAAGATCTTTTATCAGGTGTTCTGCAGTGACCAATTTTTAGGGAAGACATTTTTTTAGACTGTTTCTGTTTTTATTTCCACAGATAAGGTGTTCATTCACTGCAGTGATGGTGTCAGCCACTCACCTACACTTTTGCTGGCGTATCTGGTGATCCATCATGACATGATGGTGGAGGAAGCCATCGATCAGGTTATAAAGGTGCGACACATCAAGCCCTCCATGAGCTTCCTGACGCAGCTGATGTCCCTCAATGCTGAACTTGTGGAGCAGCGAAAACAACCAGGCAGCAAAGTGCTACTAAAAACATAGCACAGACTATTTAATAATTACTAATACTTAGACTATTTGCACATGAATTTGAATACAACTTTGTGAATAATTGTTTTTGGTGTTCCTGAGTTCTACTTTGGTATGTGTTTAATTTCGAATTTCATTTAGAAGCAGTACCCAGGATGTTTGTTTATTCTTAGTATTTACAGTTAAAATACAACATGACTAGCCATTAGTACGCATTTCTGTTCAGTATAAATATATTTACAAAAAAAAAAAAAAAAAGTGAGAATATATTGTAGATTATCACCTGAGGCTGTTTTTATGACTACTTTAATAAAAGTTTGATTCATTTAGAAAAAAAATGGTTAAACTGGTATTTTATTTGATCAAACCTGAATATTAATAAAATAAGGCACAACAATGAATAATATTAAAATATCATGGCGATATAAACAAGTACTCTGATACAATCCAAAATCATATTAATACATATTTCCACCAATATTATTCATATAACTTGATATTGTTTGCAAGGCACGTTCTAACTCCTATGATTTTTCTGTCTCTTGAATAAACCCCCCCCCCCCCCACGATATACATTATATGCCAAAATACTGTACTTGCAGATTTGTTGCTTTTGTAAAACCATAAACATATATGACCTTCTTCCAAAAAAGTGCAAAAACTTTCAGGCTCTTTATACTGAAAGATCGATTGGTGGTGGACAGTAACGGAGTAGCTTTACTTCGTTACTGTACTACATTTTTCAAGTATCTATACTCTACTGGAGTAGTTTTATTTTGAGTAACTTACTTTTACTTCACTACATTCCAAAGCATAAGATCGTACTTTTAACTTCACTACATTACAAATTAGAATGATCCGATTGCAGCTGTTCTGAGTCGACCACTCACTGATTCAAATGAACCGTTTAGTGCGAGTCTCCAGAAGTAAGAACCGGGAGATCTTGTGAGCGCGCGTGCGTCTGATGTTGCTAAAAGTAAGTTAGTAATGTCGAAATTTAGGATTAATTATTGTAACTGAAAATCATATTTAGGTCAAAATTGTCAGTTGTTTGGGAACTAAATCCGCTGTAAAGATTGATCTGTTTAAGCCCACTGAAATGCTCGAGTGCAGACGATGCAGACACATCAATCAGCGTCTCTGTATTTTAGGTTAAAAAATAAAATAAAATAACCTTAAACTAACACAGATTAAATAAAATAACTCATGCATGTCCAAATTCCCCGCTGCCGTAATATTAACAGTTTTATTAAAATGCTTCCATCACGTCTGTTTTTATATTTATCAACAGTAACGTTAAAATTTTTGGATTAACTAGACGAGTAACGTTAGACAGACATGAATGTTTATTCATAACCGTACTGAAAATAAGAAAATATTGTAGCTGATGCTAAATGTCTAGCTAAGCTTGCTGGTGCTAACTTGAGGTAATTTTTATAAATAATGTCCAAATATTTTTATTCAACCACCTATATATCTATCTATCTATATATATATATATATGTATATATATATATAGATAGATAGATAGATAGATAGATAGATAGATAGATAGATATATAGATAGATAGATAGATTACATCTGGGGAGAAAATAAAGGATGTGATGTTCAGAACATGGTAACTACAGTAATTATCAAAGAGGGGAAGAGATGCAACCCGTTTGGCCAGGGGTGTTTTTACACCCCAGACAAGATTCGAGAAGGAAAAAATCATTATGAAAATATAATTATATTTTCCATAAAATGTTCTTCCTAACTTCAGGCCTTATTATCATTTCATACATAACTGATGTTCTGTAAAACCACAAACTTTAAAATACTTTGTTCTTACTGGTGAAGATCAGATGAAATAGATTATATTTTAAAGGATATTAAAATAGAAACCATTATTTTATATTTTTTATTTTGATAATTTAGAATTATTACTGAAATACAACCTTTTTTTTGTTTTAAACAGTTCATTGAACAATAATAAATGAAGTACCTGAAGCTGACAATGAAGTAAATGTATAATAATTAGCAAAGATGATTAATTTAGCGCTGTAAACGCGCGTGTGAGGGGCGGAGACGCACCGCGGAGCGTCAGACGCGCATTAGGACCAAACACAGCAGAATGGAAACTTCACTCCTCTTATTATTTCTCTTTTACTATAGCGATTTATTTTTAGATACGTGATCTGAGTCTTTCATAGAGTTGTAGAGTTATTAGAGAAATAGAGTTATTTTTTACATTCTTTGGTCGAAGTTTTCAGATCGGCAATTCGGAGCCTGTTCGCGACTCGGTTGATTCAGATCGGGACTTCGGAGCCTGTTCGCGACTTGGTTGATTCAGATCGGGACTTCGGAGCCTGTTCGCGACTCGGTTTTTCAGACCGGCACTTCGGAGCCTGTTCGCGACTCGGTTAATTCAGATCGGCACTTCGGAGCCTGTTCGCGACTCGGTTGATTCAGATCGGCACTTCGGAGCCTTTTCGCGACTCGGTTGATTCAAATCGGCACTTCGGATCCTGTTCGCGACTCGGTTGATAATAACAATAATTTAAACTTTTTATTCATCAAAGAATCCTGAAAAAAGTATCACAGATTCCAAAATAATATTTATCAGCAAAACTGTTGATAATTCTAATAATAAAAGTTAAATTAAATTATACATTGAAAAATCCTGAAAAAAGTATTGCAGATTCCAAAATATTATTTGGTAGCACAACTATTAATAGTTCTAATAATAAATCATCATATTTTCATGATTTCTAAAGATCATGTCACACTGAAGACTGGAGGAATGATGCTGATATTTTCTATATTTTATTTTGATAATTTAGAATTATTACTGAAATACAACCTTTCTTTGTTTCAAACAGTTTATTGAACAATAATAAATGAAGTACCTGAAGCTGACAATGAAGTAAACGTATAATAATTAGCAAAGATGATTAATTTAGTGCTGTAAACGCGCGTGTGAGGGGTGGAGACAAGCAGCAGTGCGTCAGAAACTTCACTCCTCTTATTATTTCTCTTTTACTATAGCGATTTATTTTTAGATACGTGATCTGAGTCTTTCATAGAGTTGTAGAGCTGTTAGAGTTATTAGAGAAATAGAGTTATTTTTTACATTCTTTGGTCGAAGTTTTCAGATCGGCAATTCGGAGCCTGTTCGCGACTCGGTTGATTCAGATCGGGATTTCGGAGCCTGTTCGCGACTCGGTTGATTCAGATCGGCACTTCGGAGCCTGTTCGCGACTCGGTTGATTCAGATCGGCACTTCGGAGCCTGTTCGCGACTCGGTTGATTCAGATCGGCAATTCGAAGCCTTATGGCGACTCGGTTGATTCAGATCGGCACTTCGGAGCCTGTTCGCGACTCGGTTGATTCAGATCGGCATTTCGGAGTATGTTTGAGATTTTTTTAAATTCAGATCTGGAAATCGAAGCAGGAAGTGTTTGGCAAACAGTTAATTGGTGATAAATGAATATTTGGACTTGAGGCTTTTTTTTTACATGTCGATTCAGCATGTACATGGACCCACACACAAAGGTGGACACAATCATCAGTAGGGCTCTAAACTTTTCATCCAATGTTATTAAGGACGTAGTGTCACGGATCGCAAGAGGTCAAGACTCAGGTGCAGGCAGATGGGAAGACTTTATTTATATGTCACCAAAATAAACAAAAACACAACTGAAATCAGATGAGCGTTCAAAGTTACGAGACATAGATATTGAACTGTATGTGTATCGGTATACATAAATCATATAAAATATAATACTTTATTTAAATATATGTGCTCATTTTACACACACACACACACATATATATATATATGTAACGTGAGAACAAAATAACTGATTTGAGATTATTATGGAATATTCCATAATAATCTCAAATCAGTTATTTTGTTCTCACGTTACATATATATATATGTGTGTGTGTGTGTGTAAAATGAGCACATATGTCACAGCGCTCATCGATTATAAATGACTCAGAGCCAGTCAAATCACAGAACAGAACAGAATCCCGAAGCGTCAGTTTTGTTGAAAGAGTGAGGAACTGGAAGGAGCGATAAACATTGAATATTTGACGAATATTTTAGCATAGAAAATGTTTAACGGCCGACAGTAATCCTGTAATCCTATTCTGTGATGCATGCAAACTACTCTTTTTTTCTCAAATATGGTCATTTTGCAAATCCTGACTCACTACGAAACGCACATTCGACATTAATTACACGAATAAAAGTGCATGTGCATATTTTAAAACATAATTTGCAAATAGTCGCGACAGAAACGATATTGCTATTATATCGCCCACGTGACTGTGATCGAAAGCTACTGTTTCTATGGCAACAGTGGAACGGCAAAGACTCGTAACTTTTATGACGTCACTAACAGAATCTCTTCACTTTGATGGTTTTCTGAGCAGAAACGCGAGTCTGAGTGAAAGTCTACCAAAACAGATCGTTCAAACACTGTCCATGCAGAAAGAGTCTATAGTCGGCGTGTTTATAATTACAGTTTATAGGTTCAGTCTGTACTCACAGTGTGTTTCAAATACAATTTGACAACTCTACATCTGACATTAACAGATAACGTTTGAACTGACAGTATCAGATCCAAAACACCAGATACCATGTCTTCAGAACTGAGAGAAGTGCTTGTGGAGGTTTATGTCAATGGCGTCTTCTACTGCACTGATAGTTTCTGGGCATCAGATGACAAAGATGTGGAGTCAGAGATCACCAGTGCCATCTATGACCATTTCAGTTGCTATAAACGAGAAAACATACATGTGCAGCTGGAAGAAGTCTCCTGTGAGGAGAAAGATGTGCAGCTGGAAGCTGACATCAACGATGCCATCTCAGAGTCTGTATTGCTGGTGTTTGAAGAACTGACCGATCCACTGGGGCCTTCCACAAAAGTGGAGGGAAGCATCAGTGAGACTGATCAGGAAGGCATGGATGTTTCTCCTGAAACTTCTGAGGAGAACATCCCAACAGGTAAATGTCAACAGAGCAGTTGAAATGCAACATTGCAATGAGGTCCAAATAAGAATGTCAGACGAAATGTGCACTTGTATTTTATATAGAGCAAAATTTCACTGGCAATAAAAAGGTCCATTGTGCACACAGAAGATGTTATGGTTAAATATGTTTTCGTTACAGCAGGGCGAAAACAACATAAAATAGCTTATTATTAAATCAGTACTGCTCAAGAACACTTTCTGCTGCATGTCTTTGTTGTAAATGGGAAATTCCAGTGATCAACTGGAAAAATGAGCTAAACCTGCATTGGAAATGTTGATTTTGGCGAGCAACAATAACTGTGACCGCATGTTAATTATTCATGTTTTAATCAATGGTTAGAAGTGTTTCTAATAGCATATTGCTCTTCTATTACAGAATTTGCCAAAGTGAGAAAGACAATGAGTGAGTTCTTCCGAACTGGGATCTCATCACAGTCTAAGACTGATCCGGCTGTTTCCGAGTCGCTGTGTGAGGAGGCAGGAAGCAGCAGTGAGATCGGTCAGGGAGACATGGATGCTTCATCTGAAGTCTCTGAGGAGGACATCCCAATAGGTAAATATCTGCAAAGACATTGAAATGCAAAATTATATTGAGTTGTAAAAAAAAATAATAATAATAACAATAAATTGTTGGACTAAAGGTGCTGTCACAACAAAAATGGTTCATTGTAAGCACAGCTCACACAAATTACATTCCACACACAGATTGTCTACATGTGCAGTGGATAAAAAACCCCACTGCATTTGTTTGGTACAAACGCGTGTTGAACCTGTTTCAAAACAAGCAGCTTTCTATTGGATATTTTTTTTGGCTCACCCAATTTTGCCGAGCAACAGTAAATGGGACCACACTTTATCAATGATTAATCTGTGGTTAGTGATGTTTCCAATAATTTTTTATTTTACAGACTTTGCCAAAGTGAGGAGGACCATTAGTGAGTTCTTCCGGACTGGGAACTCAGCAAAGCCCAAAACTGATCTGGCTGTTTCCGAGGTCCTGTGTAAAGGTGTAGGAAGCAGCAGTGAGATCGGTCAGGGTGGCATGGTTGCTTCTTTTGATATCTGTCACGAGGACATCGCAATAGGTAAATATCAACAGAGTACATGTACGTGCTGAACCCTTTCAAACATTTCAAACCAAGCAGCTTTCTATTAGAGATGTCTCTAATAACATATTGTTTTCTTTAATTTTTTAGAATATGCCAAAGTGAGGAAGACAATTAGTGCGTTCTTCCAAAAGCGTTTTGAGATCTCAGAACAGCCAGATCCAGATGTTTCAGAGTCACTTTGTGTCCCAGATGCAAGTGTTCTTGGACCAAAATCTGAACCTTTGTCCTCAACATCTGAGCTTATGGAACCTGGACTGGATCCTGAGGAATGGTCTATCCTGAACAGTTCTGGACCGGAACCTGCATCCCCAGAATGTTTGGTGGTTGACATCAGTGATGCCACCTCAGAGCCGAGGAGCCAAATGATGGTGTCTGAAGACCTGACCGATCCAGAAGGGCCTTCAGCGGAAGTGTTAGGGAGCAGCAGTGGGAACGATCAGGGAGACACTGCTGTTTCTCCTGAAACCCCTGAGGAGGACATCCCAACAGGTGAATGTGGACAGAGCATTTGAGTTTCAACATTACAATGGCATGCAAACAGAATGTCCTTCAAGTCAGACAAAAGATAAATGTTTAATTTGTTGTTAAATATGTTTCTAATAACAGATTGTCTTCTTCTTTTTCAGAATATGTCAAAGTGAGGAAGATCAATAAAATGAGTATGTTCTTCAAAAAGCTTTTTGGGATCTCAGCACAGCCTCAGAAGGATCCAGCTGTTCCAGAGCCTCCGTGTATCCCAGAAGCAAGCGTTCCCGAGCAAGAACCTCTTGTGACAGAGCTTTCAGTCTTAGAGAATTATATTCCTCAAAATATTTCTCAGCTGAAAAAACTTTTGGAGGAACATACACCATCTGAGACACCTGTCACTGAGGTCTGGCCCAACATCTTCTTGGGAAATGAGTAAGTCTGGAACTCTTAAAGACTAATATAAACCATGTGATAAACCAATAATGTAACGCAGGAGCATGGAAGTAAACACAACTGTATTTTTACCCCTTTACTGAAAGACTAATCTAGATTGTTGTGTTCTTGTGCAGAGAGACTGCAAGAGACCGAACCAAACTCAAAGAGATGGGTATTACCCACATCTTAAACGCAGCAGCAGTGAAGAAGAAGCTGAGGGTCTTGATGGGAATGCCAAAAGTGAAAGACATGAATGGAAAGATTAATACAGGGAAGAAATATTACAGAGGCATGAACATAAAATATCGTGGCTTGCCTACAACACACAGAGATGGCTTGAACATGGGCAGGTACTTTTTACCAGCTGCCAAATTCATTCACAAGGCCCTGAGGAACCCAGACAGTAAGATCTTTTATCAAGTGTTCTGCAGTGACCAATTTTTAAGGAACACGTTTTATTTTATTTTTTTTGACTGTTTCTGTTTTTATTTCCACAGATAAGGTGTTCATTCACTGCAGTGATGGTGTCAGCCACTCACCTACACTTTTGCTGGCGTATCTGGTGATCCATCATGACATGATGGTGGAGGAAGCCATCGATCAGGTTATAAAGGTGCGACACATCAAGCCCTCCATGAGCTTCCTGACGCAGCTGATGTCCCTCAATGCTGAACTTGTGGAGCAGCGAAAACAACCAGGCAGCAAAGTGCTACTAAAAACATAGCACAGACTATTTAATAATTACTAATACTTAAACTATTTGCACATGAATTTGAATAAAATTTTGTGAATAATTGTTTTTGGTGCTCCTGATTTCTACTTTGGTATGTGTTTAATTTAGAATTGCATTTAGAAGCAGTACCCAGGATGTTTGTTTATTCTTAGTATTAACAATTTATTAAAACACAATACCCATTATATGCCAAAATACTGTACTTGCAGATTTGTTGCTTTTGTAAAACCATAAACATATATGGCCTCCTTCCAAAAAAGTGCAAAAACTTTCTGGCTATTTATATTGAAAGATCGATTCAAATAGAACTATATGTGTATCTGTATGCACA
Source organism: Carassius auratus (assembly GCF_003368295.1). Lineage (NCBI taxonomy): Eukaryota > Metazoa > Chordata > Actinopteri > Cypriniformes > Cyprinidae > Carassius > Carassius auratus. Next base: position 11,276,664 of record NC_039265.1, on the reverse strand, counting down.
TACATATATTAGATTTTTTTTCTGCTTGGTAATATAATCACAAAATTGTATGAACCTTTTATCATAAAATATATTTGGCATATTTTCTATCAAATTATTAGTATTGTTGGTATTCTTTTTCTTCAGCGTTGGTTGCAAACCTCAAAGCTACGTAACCTCGTATGCATTGCTGACGTCATGACGCTACTTCCGCATTACCGGTAAAGCACTATTCTCAAGGAAACGAAAGCGTTCTATCTGATTGATTTGAATAGTCTTGTTTTCCTCCTTGTCTGTCGCTAATCAAATATGTCTAAGCCAAAATTAATAGTCTTCGACCTAGGTAAGTTTTCACGCTTTTTAAGGTTGTACTTTAGAATAGCGGTATGGATTTATAAACCTGAAACCTGAAGAATGGGAACATAAAAAAAACTCTTCCTCATATAGTTTCATGCTGTACAAACCACAGAATATGCTTAGTGACGTTGATTTCTGATACTGCAATAATAATAACTGTAGTAACTATGCAAAATATATTTTGCGTATGTGAGTAATATATAATGTATAGTTAATCTGTTCGTTTATGTTCCCCCACCCACACTATTTCATAAAAAAGGAAGAATTGCACTTAATTGCAACCGGTTTGAAGTCATTTCCTTTTGTGAACTAATGTGACTTCTCATCACAGAATGAGGCAGAAATTATATTATTTCATAGTATTCATTTATGGTATTCACTAACTGACTGTTGAACACCTTTGACATAAATGTAAAGATTGTAAAGGCTGTGATTGGTTATTAAGCTGTCTTCTCCAGTGGTAGAAGCATTGATATCTCCCAATAACAAAACCATCTCTGGTTACTGGATTATTTATGTGTCATGTTAATATACGTTTATTTATGTTTAAATATAATGATTATCGCACACACTGATATATAGTGACACCCCTAAAATAACACAATAACAGTATACTGGTGTATATAGTGACACCTTTTATATATAGAAATTACTATTATATATATTTTTTTTCTGTCTTGGATTTAAACAGATTACACCCTGTGGCCGTTCTGGGTCGACACCCATGTTGATCCACCTTTTCACATTGATGACAGGTTTGCTTCATCAGCTATAGCATTAATTCATTGTTTGTTCTCAATTAACATACTTCAGAGTTGTTTATCCTGAAGTTTTTGCTTTTCTGCTGGCACACGCTGACTTGTCTCCTGTTTCTCCAGCGGCATGGTGCGGGATTCAAGATTTGCCAAGGTTCCCATTTATCATGATACTGAAAAGATTTTGAGCTCACTGCATAGTCAGGGGTTCAAGATAGGCATTGCATCACGGTAAAATTGCAAATGATTGAATGAACACACACACACACACACACACACACACAAATCGCTTATATATATATATATATATCTCTCTCAAAGCTGTAATCTTTTTCTGTTTCTCATAGAACCAGTGAGACGGAGGGAGCCAATCAGCTGCTGTCACTCTATAAACTTGACCAATACATTTCCTTCAAGGAGATCTATCCCGGTTCAAAGGTCACTCACTTTAAAAGGTACAGAAAGGACTTTTGAATTTGACTGGTAATCAGTAAAGTTTAGTGACATGTGGCCAAGTATAGTGACCCATTTTTGGAATTTGTGCTCTGCATTTAACCCATCCAAGTGCACACATACACAGTGAACACACTCCCGCAGTTTTTGCACAAGATTTAAACAAAATAAATTATATTCTTAATTCTACAAGGACACTTTAAGAGTTAAGTTGATCAAAAGTGACAGTAAAGACATTAATAATGTTACAGACGATTTGTTTCAAACATTTAATAGAACTTTCTATTCATCAATAAATCCTGAACAAACAATCAGCATAGTTTCCATAAAAATATTAAAGGGTGGGGGGTGAAATGCTCGTTTTCACTCAGTATCCTGTTAATCTTGAGTACCTATAGAGTAGTATTGCATCCTTCATAACTCCAAAAAGTCTTTAGTTTTATTATATTTATAAGAGAAAAACAGTCTGTGCCGATTTTTTTGGAAAAACACGAGCGTCTGGAGGCGTGACGTGTGGGCGGAGCTAAAGAATCACAAGCGCGAGTAGGCTTTTGCGTTGAGAGCATTTGGAAGTTGTGACATTACTGTGAGGAAAAAAAAAACATCATCCAAATCAAACCATGGCTAACAGTCAGATTCAGCCGTTTATTTATGATCCAGAATCAGATCCGGAGGATGAAACTGAACGAGAGCAGAAGCAGCAATGACTACAGCAGGACGTCTCTATGTGGTATGTACAGTGTACAAGAGGTTTACTTGATGTACTTACGCGGCGATAGCTAAGTTAACAACACAGAGATATTTGAAGCAGTTTTACTCACCGCCTGCGGTTCCAACACACGATCGTGACCCTTTTTCTTTGGGATTGCATTATCCTTAATAAATAAACGATGTGCAAATCCGGCATCAAACTGGGCCTTGTTTGTAAAACAAGCATCTTCAAAATGCAGGGAACAAACAAAAACACTTGCACAACTCCGTCGATGCTCTGTAAAAATAAACTCTGTCCACTGGTCCCTTAATGTTTTTTTTTTTGGTAATCTGTGCAGGGTTGTCTTGACCTCGCAACCAAAAACACACTTCTTTTGTGACATTTCGCGACGCTCTCGCTCTTATCAGTGAATGTCTGTGCTCAGCCTCTCAGTGCTGTGCTATACGGGAGCGCACTCTTCCGGCAGAAGTGCCCTTAGCACCCATATAAGGAAATTCCGCTCCATCTAACGTCACACAGAGCCATACTCGAAAAAAACTTTCCGAAACTTGTGACAAACCGGAAGGAGTATTTTTGGAACAGAAATACTTCTTCAAACATACAACTTTGTCCATGTTTAGCATGGGAATCCAACTCTTTAACAGTGTAAAAAACTCAGTATGCATGAAATAGCATTTCACCCCCCCTTTAAGCAGCTAAATTGTTGATAATAATAATAAATGTTTCTTAAGCAGAATATCAGCATGTTAGAATGATTAGAATGATTTAGGGATCATTTGACACTGAAGCTTGGAGTAATGATGAAATAATTCAGCTTCACATAACAGGAATTAATTATAGTTTAACATATATTCAAATAGAAGTCAGTTATTTTAAATTGTAATAATATTCCACAATATCACTGTATTTTTAATCTAATAAATGTAGCCATGGAGAGTATAAAAACCTTTCAAAAACACAATTTAGTGTGTAATTTCACAGTTCTGTTCTAAATCAAAGTGGCATAATAGTGCATGCATCTCTCTTTGCATGTGGCGTCTCGCTCACACATGTGTGTGTCTCCAGTACCTCAGACCGTCTGACTGTTGTTCTGTCTCCAGGCTGAAAGCTGACAGTCGCGTCCAGTTTTCTGACATGATGTTCTTTGATGACGAGGATAGGAACATCTTGGAGGTTGGCAGACTGGGTAAGTCTCTGCTTACTCTCCTCAGCAAACCTTTATAGCTGCTTCAGAGATCTGGAACTGTGTGGTGAAAGTTGGAGATATCCGGTTGAATCAGTTGCTGTTTCCCGCTCTTTTAGGTGTTCACTGTGTGATGGTTCGTAATGCCATCACCTGGGATCTAGTCAAGAAATCACTTGAGGAGTTCAGCAAGAAGCAGTGAAGGCGTCTGGTCCTGTGGAGATGCAGCTGCTGCAAATGAAGAAGAACCCATTTGCTGTGCAAAAAAAACTGAGATGTACTGTATAGAAGACTAGGAGGGTTATGTTTAGTGATTATTTCTGTCTAATCAACCGTTTTTAACTTAACTGACAAAAGCAATTGGTGAATACTTATAATTCTGATTTAACATTTAAATAGTCTATTATTTAGCTCCATTTTAAAACATTAAATGAAGCTTTTTTTTTTCTTTTGGTAATTTGAGATGCAATTTATTTATATTTTATTTTTCAATGTGTGAAATTATAATTTGTTCCTTTATTTAAGTGATACACCTAATCTTCCAAAGAAATGTTCCTTTGCTCCAAAAATGGAACTAAAAAATTGTAAAACAAAAAGGTCAGTATTTTAATTGTTACTATGCGTGACAGATTTTTCAATGGAAAAATAGATTTATATTTATTACATTTAAAAAACACGTGTGTTCCATATTTTTTGGTCTGTATTTAAAATGTAATTTACTCTCTTATTTGTCTCACTAATTTAATGTATTCCTCCGCACACAAATAATATTTTTTATATAAAAGTAAAGATTGTAGTTTTAATTGATAGCTTTAAATATACTGTAGTATATTAAAATAGTTTTGTCATGCTGTACTTGTTTAATTATTTTAATTTTTAGAGTACTGAAATATTTGCCCATTTATACCAAAGTTTGGGGTTAGTAATTTTATTTTATTTTTTAAAAGAAATTAATACTTTTATTCAGCAAGAAATCATTAAATTGATCATACGTGTCAATAAGACATTTCAGATAAATTCAGTTCTTATGATTTTTTAATCAAAGAATCCTCAAGTATTTGAGTATCCTCAAAAAAAAAAAAAAAAAATGTCTGCAGGTTGAAGCAACACCAATATTTATATTTAGTGATATTTAGCCCCTTAAATGCAAATTTTACCAGGGGAACCCCAGCAGGAAAAAAATAAACGTATTTTTACATGTTTTTAATGCAATTTTAACATAATTGAGCTAGTTTTGAGTAGCAATTGGGTGGGTTTTATATCGAATCTTCAGCGAGGATAAATAACTTTTTAAAAAACATTTTTAAATGTAGGCTATTAATCCTCCTAGATTAAAATAATAATAATAAATTAATTAATTAACCATAATGTTCTATATCATTCACTAAAACCATTTTTCAAATAATTTCTTGGGGAAAAAAAAAATATATATATATATATATATATATATATATATATATATATATATATATATATATATATATATATATATATATATATATACACATACATGCTTTCATTTTATTTCAGCTATTATTTCAGAGTAAGATTTCTTATTTGGTTTAAGTATAGTTTAAGTAAACTAAAACTAAATACTACTTAAAAGGTAGCCTAATTAAAAACTGAAAGCACAACAAAATTTGTAAAAATGAAAACAAGATATTACAAAAAACTGGTAGTCAAATGATTAATCGCATCCTAAATAAAAATATTTGTTTACATATGTGTGTACTGTTTATTATATATATATATATATATATATATATATATATATATATATATATATATATATATATATATATATATATAATGTATATATATACACACACACACACTCACATCCAGCATGTTTTGAAAATATTTTTTTTATTATATTTGTATATTTTATAGTACATATAAATATATTTCATCTACAAACAACATTTTCTTATATACCTGCATGTGTATGTATTTATATATAGTACATAATACATGCAGTACACACTCATATTTCATTACTAATCGTTTGACAGCCCTACAAAAAAAAATAATAATAAATAAATAAAATTATTTTAAAAACTAACAGTATATCAGTATACTGATCCTACAAAAGTTTTACTTTTTACGAGCGCCGCTCTTCTGAGGAATTAGCCCATTATAATGCTATCCTCCTCACAGTGGTCTTGAGGTAGTCTGGGAGAAAACAAATGTTAATTAAAGTCCTTCATGAAGGTTTCATTTCTCCAGCGAGCACACAAACAGCCAGAGGACATAATCTCAGAGCAGGTGACAGCAGGATCTCTCATAATCCTCATAACTCATGCTATTATCACAGCTACATTTTCCCGCGTTAAATAAGAGATTGCTAACGGCTACAGGGACCAGGCAGCCATCACGCTCTGCCTTAAGCGCCATAAAATGTGAATTACATATAGCAGACGACGCTGTCTTGAAGGTGTAGTTACTTAAATCTTCTAAAAAAAACATTTTATCTGGTGGTTTGTATGTTTTGCTGAATAATTTAGCGTTAGCGGGCAGCATCTTAAAGGCCTAAAAGCCCGCTGGCCTCCTTTTACTTCTAATGTAATACTATTCCAGGGGTATTCAGGGTATTAATAACGGCTTGCCTTTGCCTTCTAGATCCCGGCTTTCTTCTGAATAAGTGATTCTGTCTCGATGACAACCTGTTTAGATAAAAGCAGAAAGTGCTGCGCACATCACACAGTTCAAGAGACAGACGGAAAGATTGCACTTGATCTGGATCTCTCATCCTGAGGTCTAAAGCCTGTAGCGCGCTTCTACCTCGCTTTCTTCTTCTCGGTCTCGCTGGCGTCTCCCGTAAAAAGCAAAGTGACAGTGCAATAACAGCGCATTCTCCTTCTGAACATCACAGCGGTTTCGTGTCAGCTCGAGATGCTAACGTTTTATGTAGTTTGTGGCGTGCCCGTTGTGTGCTGTAGATCTTAAAATATTTAAATAATTTACGCCGGATAAAAAATTGATGCAGTGGATTATAATTAAGCACTGGTGCCAACACACATCATATATTTAAAGCTTTCAGTGAAACGCTAAAGAAATGATGAACATTTAAAAACGTGTTTGATATGAGCCATTATATTAATTGTTTTTGAGTATAGGTATTAATTTTAATGGATTTGTACTTGATGCTCTAAAGAGTTGGCAACACATTTTACACAGGATTTTATTATTATTATTATTATTATTCAACATGCGCAGGGACTTTAGAGATTTACTTTTTAAAACAAGAATTTAATTAAAAAAAAGTAATAATAATTATACATACCATATATATATATATATATATATATATATATATATATATATATATATATAGCCTAAATGTAGCCTTCCAGTTTAAGTGAATCAGTTTTCTATAATCGACAGCATGTCACATTGAACCTGAAAGATTTCTTTAAGCAAACTAGAACTCATTCAAATTAATGTGCACACCTATGGAGCCACAGGACATGTTACTGATGACTGAAATAGAATTGTTTTTGTCAACAGTTGTTATTCATAATTTAACTATTATCTTTTCTAGGTGAATCACACAGTTCCCAGCATCCATCCCACAAAACAGGGGTTTTGCAGTAATCAAATCTTTGTTCCCCCCAAACCGGACACCTTTTATTTTTATTTCTATATTTTGTTTACATTTTAATTATTTTGTAATTTTATTATTATTATTATTATTTTAATTTGTCTATCTTTTTTTTTATATCAGTTGCAGTTATTTTAGTACATCAAGTTATACTAATATAAAAAATAATAAATGTTGCATTGCCATTCATCTGAAAATACTGTGTTTCAGCTGAATTTTATTTCAGTTCACATTGTTTCAAGTAACAAAAATCTAATGATTAAAAAAAAAAAGATTTGTGCAAATATATGCACACGCATGAATGATATTTCAGACATTTTCAGTAAATAATGACTTACATTTCAGTCTCTTCATCACACATCAATCATTTCAGTTTTTTCAGAAGACATTTTTTTTTTCAAAACCTTTTCACAAAAATCTTTTTTTTTTTTTTTCAAAACCAGTCAAGTAGCACAGGTATATTTGTAGTGATAGCTAAAAATACATTGTATGGGTCAAAATGATTGATGCTTTGCTTAGAACTTAAATTGGTCAACTTTAAAGGAGATTTTCTCAATATTTAAAAAAAATGTTTGCACCCTCAGATTCCAGATTTTCAAATTGTTATATCTCTTCCAAATATTGTCCAATCCTAACATGCATCAATGGGAAGCTGATTTATTCAGCTTTCAGATGATCTAAAAATCTCAATTTCGGAAACCTCCCCCTTATGCCTGGTTCTGTGGTCCAGGGTCACATATGGTGCATTTACTCCTATTGAGAGCTCGACAGATCACTGCAAACTTCCATTTAATAGAAAAGAGAATATTTCATATGTGCTTTACTGAAGAAAGTCAGTCATATGTACACAGATCTGTGAATCCACATTTACCAAAGTTCACTGTACACCATTTATTGAACATCAGATGACGGCCTGTTTGACAAGAGAACGTACAACACATTGGCAATTCTCAGGATCTTCCAGCTGTGGTTTTACAGTAGGACTGAACTCAACATATACATAAACAGATTCAGATTTACGTACAGTCAATTCTCTGGTCCAAAAGGCTTGTCAGTTCTCCAATGATATTTACATCTGTACATGAGAATGCAAACACCATATAGAGGACAAAAAAAAAAAAAACCTTTATGAAACAGGATAACATTCAGTTCAGAAGTTCACTGTCTCAAAGTTTCAGTTGCATAGGTCTTCCATAAGAACAAAAAGGGTTAAAGACGTGAAGTGGTTCAGGAGGTCCAAACCAGGCTAAGCATCCTGACTAGTGAAGAGAGGAAAACCGGTCTAAAAACAGACAGAAGTAAGCCATGCGCAAATCATCTTTATTCATCGATGTGTGTGTGGTTGCAGTGACCTAGTAAAAAACAGCCTTTTATCGAACCGTTTTAAACAGTTTAGCTTCCTCGCTGTCAAAATCCGTGCAAGAGAGCGTTGCCTTATTAATACAAAAACGTCAATATGAATTTGTCAGCGATTGTACATATTACATGAGACCTATTTTTCAAACAGTGGTGCTCCTAAGGGCTGAAATCAATATTTCAGAAATGAGATGTTTCATAACTTTGGCTCGTCATGGCAATGTGAATTATTAACTTAAGTGTAACGGGAGAACGATGAAAGAGACGACTAAGACATGTGCTGCTAATATGTGTGTGCGAAACAGGATGGGCCCAAAGTCATCAAGTCAAATCACCACTTATATATTACAGGTTGTGTAAACGGAGACATTTTCTGTCATTTACTGCATTGTAAAAACACTGATGGATAATGAAAAGAAAAAAATAAAATAACTGAAGTAAATATGTTTAGGTTTAGGTACTATTACAAAAACTAAATCTGAAATATAAATAAATGTAATTATTTATACGTATATAAATGCATGTGTGTATATCAGGGGCGATTCTAAGATTTTAATTTTAGGGGGGCTCAGCCCCCAATAAGGGTATGATTAAAAAATTCTATTTGACTATTAGGGTAGGGTTGTATACTACTAACCTTATTGCAATCCACTATTCCATTGTATTTCCTGTATTTCATATATGGGAGTAGGAGTACTGACTGAGCCATATACAACACTGTAAAAAAAAACTAATACAGTTTTTTAGATGTGACCAGTCACTGGAAAATTTTGAATTGGGAATGTAGATTTTTACAATAAAGACTTCCTGATTCAGTATTAGGACATTCATGTTTATCCTTTGATGATACCACAGCTTTTTCTTATGAAATGTACGTGGAAATTGGCAGAAAATTAAAACAACATAAGGGTTCAATGACTGCAATGAATCTTGGGAACACAGTGGTATTGTGTGTGTGTGTGTGAGGCTGTCTGTTCTATTCTCACCTGACTGTTGCTCATTTGCAGACCTACTCCCGCACGACAAAAAAATGTATATCCATCTACAATGAAAAATAAATTATTATATTTTATTATTATTATTATTATTAATTTTTAGCTTTTTAGCCTTTATAATCAACAATACGGTTGGTTATACATCAAGTCAGCCCCTGGAAATTAATTTCATTTCAAATCATTTAACTAACCAGCTAATATTCATTAAGAATATAGACAAAACATGTATTAATGTAATTGTCTATTGGCAATATGTTTAATCTGTTCTATATTTATTTCTATTTATTAAAAATAACACCATTATCAATTTGCCACTTCTATAAATCAATTACTTAAAAAAAAAAAAAAAAAAAATCACAGATCCCTTTACTCTTATTCTAATATATGTATCATGATACACTAATGATTCATTATTACTTAATACAAAATCATATTTAATAATACAAAACAAAATAACTCCACATGATGTTTCTCTCTCTGTGACATTTAGTGCTTTCAGACAATGATGTGTGTCATTAATCATTTCTGTGAATGGCTGCATAATGTAATGCCGAAATACACAATAATATGTTTTGAATTTTGAAAAGTAAATTAAAATAAATCATGATCGTTTTCTAAAGTATGTTTTCATGGGTGTTAATCGCTTCATTTTTGTTGGAAGAAAAAACAACTGTCACACCGTGATAAAGGCTGAAGGTGAACGCAGCGAAGACATATTGGTATTGGATGCGAGAACACACACACACGCACACACACACACACACACCTTGTACTCTCTGATGTTCGCTCTGCTCGGCGCCCCTGTGGATTGAAAAACGCGCTGAATCCATGCAGACTCAGATAAGAGGAGGAGCCGGAACTTGATGCAGCTTGCCACCGTCTCAAATGAGTTTTTAAAGGGGACTGAAGCGATCACTAATTAATTAATCAAATAATTTTTTAGGGGGGCTGGGCATAAGTTTAGGGGGGCTGAAGCCCCCCTAAAAAGGGCCTAGCGACGCCCCTGGTGTATATATATATATATATATATATATATATATGTGTGTGTGTGTGTGTGTGTGTGTGTGTGTGTGTGATTTATAAATGTAAATATTACATATATTTCTTAAATATATACATATGTGTGTGTGTGTGTTTATATATAAATATAAATATATACAGTACACATTATGTAAACCACCTTTTATTTTGTATTTTATTTGTGATATATGTAATCACAAATAAAATCTGAAAAATTTTAAAACTAAATGAATAAAAATGTAACTAAAATCACATTAAAGCTTAAAGCATACAAATAAAATATAAAATAAAATGTATATTTATTTATTTAAATTAAATTAACATTATATAAATAATACTAAAATTTCAGTGGTGAATCTGATATTTGATAAATAATCAGATAGTACTGTTGATTAAATCCATCAAGCAGATTGTAAAAAAGCCATGTCTGTCATCTTTTTCACATTGTGAGACAATAAAAACTGTTGCTCTGATCACCATGTTAATCCTGGGTATAAAAGTCTGAGACAACATTGAAAATCTAAGAATTCAAAGATTTAGATAAAGATGATGTTTGTATTTTACAGCGTAAGCACTGTGTGTGGCTGGATGTCAACTGAACACGAGTGACTTACATAAGACTCTCTGCTCCTCTCAAACACTGACATGTTGGTTTTTGGCAGGTCCATATAAAATTCTCTTTTTCCAGATTGTGCTCATTGGCTCCTTTCAGCACTTATTGCTTTTGAAAGCTCACGATGTGACATCACATCCTCCCTCATTGCTCCCATTTCCTTTTTAGTGCATTGCTTCCAGTTCTTCTGTATTTTCCTTCTTGGCCTGCAGTGTCTTGTTCAAATCCTCTTTTCTCATTTCTGTCTCACTCTCGTCTTCGGTCTTGTTCATTTCCTCTACCAGATGTTCTTCTTTTAAACACTCACCCTGGTGTTTTTCATTATCCTCTTTTTCTTTCGCTCGCTCCCTGAAAATATCAAGCAACCTGTCAAACTTGGGTCCCCACTCCTCAAATCTGTGTTTCTGTCCCCCTGTATCTTTTTCGGCCTCACTTTCGAGCGAGCTGAGAGACGTGGCCTGTGAGCCGCCACCCTCCAATCCGTACGTCTGCAGCGAGTCGTATGGTGGCTGCATGGGGTCAAAGGTCACCAGGGCTAGACGGTGCTGCAGGAAATCACCCATACGGTTTGTCAGTGAATCTGCGCCTGCCTTTTCAGCGTTTGCTTGGCCAACCTTTCCATTCCCCAAGCCCCAACCTCTTTCATGAAGTCCCGCCCCTCCAGGGAGGGGCATCACTAGGTGTGGTACATAGTTCTGTCCGCCCACCCCATACAAGCCCATTAGTCCAGCAGTCTCAGGGTAAAGAAGTGTCGTCCCGGTCAAAGGTATCCCTCGGCCGCCTCTCAGTAAAGTACCTTCCATCGTTCTGAACGGCATCTCCGTCGTGCCCAGGCTGGTTGAGCTCTGGCTGGTGCTGATGAGTGGAGCGTCCCCGTTCTTGTCCAAAGCCGAGCCAGGGTTTGAGTCGTCTGTGGTGATGGTGGAAATAGAGGCTCGTGTGGTCAAGCAGTGAGGAGATGCCTCGGGTTTATGGCTCACAGAAGTGCTGGAGGACTCTGAACAGGAACCGCTCTGGCTGGAGCCCTTCACGAACAGAACCTGGTCCGAATTCACAGACTGAGAGAGAAAAAAAACATGATCAGGTCATTTAATAGCTCAATAGAAACATTTCTTATTATTTTCAATATTGAAAACAGTGGTACTGTCTAATATTTTAATATTACATTTAGTGACGTTTACACTGTCATTTTTTTCAGGATTATCTGAAAAATAGAATATATATATTTAATATATATATATATATATATATATATATATATATATATATATATATATATATAGCATTTATGTGATAGAAATAGAAATATTTTTTTAACTTTATAAATGTATTTACTGTATTACTGATCAGTTTAATGCATCCTCAATAGACAATGTATTAATCTTGGATCTCAGATTCAAGAACGATATAAATATTTTAACTTAACATGAAGATGTAAAATCAGATGACAAGAGAGCAAAGATTTTCTTTGTTTTCACAGTAAATGGGATTTTCACTCCCAGAACCCATCTGTTGCATTCTAGATGACTGTAATGTGATAAATAGTTTGTGACAGGAAGGATACCTGATCCTGGCTTAGTGTGTGGCTTTCAGAGATGACCTCACTTCCTGTCTCGCTCTCTTTTGGAATGCTGTCGGTGGATCCATCTGCTCTTTTATGTTCTGATCCATCTCTGCTCTTGTCAATAAATACAGAACCGGATTCTAAAGGGCCACCGGCCTGGCCTTGGCTGCCAGGAAGAACATATGCCAGTTTGGCGAGATCAAGCCTGGAGTTGAATGGGCCGAGTCTGTTTCTTGAAGCTGGAAGGGTCTGGATGCTGTAGCAGTACCGTCCATAGAGGGGTGCAGAGGCAGGACGGCGTGGGTCCAAACCCAAACTCTGACTCCAACTGAAGGTTCTGATGCTGTCCAAGTTATCCTGAGAATACCTGTTATAATAAAATAGAAATTAGACATCTAAAATGTATGAATTAGTTTATTGGTTAATATAGATAGTATAGCAACCTATTTCAGCTACATGTGAAAAAAATAATAATTATGATTATAACATAAGTCAAAAATGTGACATAAAATGTCAAAATTATATAAAAATAAATAAATAAATAACACATTTTGACTTAATGTCTCGTAATTGCCAAAAAATTGAATTAGTGTCTCATATTTTTGACTTCGTCAATTTTCACTTTTATCTCATAATTATTACTTTACACTTATTTGGTGCTTAAGAAACATTTACAATTATCAATGCTATAAAAATATCTTTAAAATTTTTTGTGTGTGGAAAATTGATATCTCATAATTATGAATTTGTATCTCTAATATCTTGATAATTGTGTATCGTTTATCTCAAAATTAGTATCTCATAATTTCATATTTTTCCTCAATTACTTCTTAAGCATGCCATGAATTATGTTAGTGTCTCATGTTTAACATGACATAAATAATTTTTTGTCAAAATTTTCACATTTTTTAATCTCAAATTGTTTTAGTTTCTCACAATGTAGCGTTAATCTCATAATTCATTTTTTTTTTTTCAAAAATGTCAATTATTATTTACAGCACTTTTTTTTTTTTGTGGCAAGAAATTAGCTCCCATAGTTATGCCCTTAAGATAGTAATCAATTACATAAACATTGCAAAAAAACTTCTGTTTAATTATTAAATACATCACCATATTTGGGAAAACTGTGCAGATCCAAGCATTTCATTGGGCTTTTAAAAGAAAATCATATTCCTTTCAACTTTTGCACGTAAACCAGATATTTCTAAGTTACCAAAAAAGTTGTTTGATTAAAAGATTTGTTGTAGTCCCAGTGGAAACTCCCAATGCAACGATGTCATTTGTGTCTTTAAAAATAGTTGCTTGTGAAGTATTTTACCAACCTGCCCAGGAGTATTACAATGACATCAAACGGGAATATGATGGATAGAGGACTAGAACACAGAGTGGGTTTGAACGGCATAAATATTCACTAGATGAACTTTGCACTGCAACAGCTGTCAGATTTGCATTGTGAAGGCTCATTAAACCACACACACTCCTGAGTACAGAGCCCTCATTAATCAGATATACATTTAACATCATTTAGAGTGACTGAACGTATTCAGAGTAACCCGAGATTCGAGATGAAGATACACCAGTATGTTTGTGGTGAATGTCAGCTTATATTCAAGCTGAATGATTCACATGGGCTTTTAATATAAAATGGCATTTTCTAAGCCAAATGTCAAGAAATGACATGTGATTTAAAAGATCAGATAGTGCCAGCAATAAATCTGGGAGATTCAAATGATGAAATGAGATGTCTATTTATGTGAACATCAAAGTCATTGTAAACACACACACACACACACACACGCAAACACACTCACATATTCTTGCTGTCCTGAAGCCGCTGTGCCCTGCGCATGCTCGGAGGGGCGCTCTTCAGGGTAGCGATATCGAAAGCGGCCGTGTCTGCCTCGCCGCCTCCTTCATCATCATACGTGATGATGTTCTCCCTGATCTCATCGTCCTCCACAGGAGACTGAGTGTCCCGTTTCTGCCTTCGCAATGATAGCGAGAGCGCCGCCACCACTATCCAACAAAAAAAAAAAGTGAGAGAAAATGACAGGAAGTTAATGCCACTTTTCATGAATAGGGTACAAAATGGATAGTTTCTTGATTTCCATTTAACAATAAGTGAAAAGATGTGCCTAACCTTGAGAAGATGTTAAAAGTCAACTTTTGGCTGTTACGCTGATGTGTATATAACTATCTATTTCTCTTGCTAGACTGACTTTATATTAGATAGCAGTTCATTGGTTTTCTCTATGAAAATGTGTGCACTTGGAACATCTCTTTCAATTTTTATACATAAAATACATAAAAATACTGAAAGGAAATATTGCTGTCTAGCATGTTAACACTTTACTGCAATGGAAAATGTTTCTTAAAAACTAGTTTCTTAAAAATGTTTCAAAATGACTCAGAAACTCTTTTAACTAAATTATATTTATTTGTATAAATTAAAAACTAAAATATAGTGAATCATTATTGTTTCTCATTATTGTTTCTTCCTAAAAGCTTTTTCCCCCTCACTTTTTCATTTTTGCCTGAAAACAAAACAAAAACAAATTGCAAATGATAATTGCGTTATTTTTGCAGAAATGCAATTATATCACTGTAAACACTTCCAAAACTGTAATAATATATATATCCAATAATATAACTATTGCAAATTTCTATAAAATTCCCAGTGAGAAAACACATTAGTGCACTTCCGATTTCAGGCAATTTTTCCATTATGATACAGAGTTGCCAAAACTTCATAATTTTCTGTAAAGCCAAGTTAGATAAAAGTTAACCAGTTAACAACAACTAATTTAAGATGTAGAAAATAAGTTTGTGGAGGACTTTAGCAGACGCCCATGATGGCTGACTTCAAAATGGCTTTAAAACATTCATTCATTACTTAAAAGACTTCCCTTTTATGTCTAATGCATTATGTTGCAGGTGAAACAGTGAGGGAAATTATCTTGCCACATGGCTACACTGTAAGACCCCAAAGTGTATTTGTAGAAAATGCCTTTTCCACCTCTCACTGGCTTTTTTAGTAAAGTTTGAGTGTTCAATGTCATTTGGGGAACCTTGAGGGAGGCTTGTTCCGCAATCTGGAAATGCCATACGATGCCCTCAGCACTCATCAAATGGTTTTTATTATGAGTGACTTAGTGAAACCCAAACACGTTCATTAGCAAACCCAACTGACAAACAGAGGAGAAACAACGAGGCAGGTTGGTGGAAAGTTTGAATAACCCCAAAAAAACACATATTTAATGGAAGAAAAGCTGCAATTTGAAGACACGCCAGAAGGCAATGGCGGATGAAGACAGGGAGTGATGGACAGATGTAGCAACAACACATCATTAAACCAGCCAGGTATAGAGGCGGAGCGAAGGGCGAGCAGCAATCACAAAACCTGACGAAACGGACTGAAAAGCAGAACTGACCCAGCAGAGTGGACGCGCAGGCCAGGATGGCCAGCATGGCGGCCGAGCTGACGCCCAGCAGCGGGGAGTTTGACGGTAAAGGCAAACATGCAGTCTGTCTCTCCCAGTCCGGCACAGACGCCTTATCATTCTCATCCGTTTGTTGTTTTCGTTCTTCCGCCCACATGCCTCCATTTTGGCACGGACACACTGTTACGGTAATCGTTCCTGTGCTGCTGAGGTCTGACGCACTGTCACGGAGCATTATGGGTATTTTTAGAGTAGGTAAAGAAGAGGAGCGAGGAACAGCCTTCAGGGACGACAGGAGCACCAGACTCGCCGTGTGGTCTGGAATCAAAAGAAATGAATAACATAAAAAGGCACCAGTCACGAGACACATTACGAGAAAAAAAGAAATATAAAAGGAACAAAAATTATTTAAAACACTTACAAAACAAATAAATAACTGTAATTATATTCTATGGTGAGCGAAACACATTGTGCTAAGGAAAATACAGACTTATTAAATAAGTATAAATGTGAAATTTTTATATATATATATATATATATATATATATATATATATATATATATATATATATATATGTGTGTGTGTGTGTGTGTGTGTGTGTGTGCGTGTGTGTGTGTGTGTGTGTGTGCGTGTGTGTGTGCGTGTATACATATTCTATTATTTTCTATTCTATTCCAAGTGTGAGGAATATTTCATTCATATAACAAATATAAATTAATAATATAATACATATGTAATAAAAATGTACATGTTCCCAATAATATAATAATCAATAATAAAAAATCTATAATCTTAATAAACATTTTTTTAAATAAAATATATACACACAATAATAATATATAAAATATTTATATAGCTTATATTTATAATATAAATAATATAATAAGATATAATATAATAATACATATTAATAATATGATACATATAATAAATATGGATATGTTTTTCATAATATAATAATCATACATATATAAATGTAATATTTATAATTAATAATTTAATAAATATATTTTTATAACATCTATACAGTACACACAATAATAATACACACCTACAAACATTTATAAAGCTTACATTTATATAAAAAAAATTGTGACTATAATTATTTTGCACTATAATATATAATGGAGATATCTTCTTTACTCAAGACTTTCTTATTTCTCTTTTTGTGTTCCACTGCAAAAATAACAGCATACGGGTTTAGTCAGACATGAATGATGAATAAATGTTAATTTTGGGTTGAGCCATTCCTTAAAGCAAATTAGAAATCAGCAGATTGAAGCGGCGAAGAGGACAAATGAGCGAAATGAAAGAACGGATTGCCGGTGCACAGAGAAGGGAGTTCGCCGTGTTCACCGGAGTAGAATGTGACAAAAAAGATAAATGGATGAGCGTAATGAAGGAGGATATATGTCTGGACAGAGACCGGGAGGGAGATGAGGAAAACTGATGAGGAAGGAAAGACGGATGGATGACAGGGGAAGCGAGCGCACCTCCCCGCTCTCTGATGGAGAAGTTGAGCGCGCTGCTGGACTCTGTGGGAATGCTGAAGTGGATGGGAGAGTTGGAGCTGCTTTGGTCTTTATCCGTTGCTCGAATCACCTGCACCACCTGAAACACAAATCAAGAAAAACTGATACAGTCAATTGTGCAAATAAGACTGTTTTCTGCTGTTGAATGGATAAAGGATTAGCAATCTAACACGCCACGTCATGTTCGGGCTGACTCACTGTGCACTGCCTCAATATCAGTCGCTTATACAAATCTGCTTCTGAAATGCCTTTGTTGAACCAATCTATTCAAAGCGTAGCATGCAGGGTCACTTTTCCCTCAGAAATGCAGAAAGTATCATGATTGTTCAGCTGATTACTATTGAAAAATAAACCCTTGACAGGGAGATCAGAAATAGATGAAGGGATTTATTAAGCATAAACGTCCAGTTGACTGCACATAATTCTACTTATTATATGGCTACTTGCCATATAAATATTCAATGGACATGCAATCATGATGTGAAAGTAAATGATTTTAATATGCAACAGCTATTGTAGGAAATCAGTTGCCTGGAGCAGCGATTAATTATGCAATATATTACTTTACTGCAGATTGTGCTATTGACCAATCAGAAATAAGCTTCTCAGATTTGTTTATTCAAGAAGAATTGTTTATTATTAAACACTGGCGTCTTTTATTTAATTGCTTTGACAATATGACAAGAGCCGACATGCATTAGTAATTTTACTGTGGGCTGTTGTTAAGCAAACAAACCAATGCGCAATAAATTATAATTATTACTGATAATATACACAGATACTCAAGAGGTGTACTACTGTTTATTTTAATAATTTAATAATTTGATATAATTATTTTTTGTTTATTATTTTCCCGTCTTTTAATTTCATATTTAATATTTTATTTCATTTTTAAATTTAATTTCATATAATTTGTTTTATTTTATTTTAATATTATAAGCAAATAAATAAATACAAAAATAACTAATAATAATAATAATAATATCAACAATAAATTAATTAATTTAATGCAACCACTTTTGAGGTACTGCTGTTTATTTGAACAATGTTTTATTTTTGTAATTTATTTTATATTTGTATATATTTTATTTTATTATATTTTACATACTTTTTTTCAGCTAAACCAAACACAAATATATATATATATATCATGTATATATATATATCGATGCTTTATTATTCACAGACTCTTTCTTCTGCAGGCTTATATAGGGTCAGAGATCACCAACCTGTCCAGCTGCGCTGGAGTCGCACACGGCCGTGTTGTATTGTCGGTCCAACTCGGGGGCGTTGTCATTGAGGTCCAGCGTCTCTATGGCAACCGCTACCCTGGTGACTTGGTTGGGGCTGTCTAAGAAACAGAAGAGAACAGCATGACGGGACATACAGTATATATATATATATATATATATATATATATATATATATATATATATATATATATATATATATATATATATATATATATATATATATATATATATATATATATATATATATATATATATATATATATATACTGTAGCAAAGAAAGTTTGATATGAAAAGCTTTTAAGCCGCAAGTAGGTCAGCTAAATCTTTCTGACCATGAAACACAAGTTAACTCCAATCTGTCTCCTCACTGTTCTTCATACGCTCTTTTGGGACATAACGTTACATCACGAGCAGAAGTGGCCCGAACGTCATCTGATGTTCATGACATTACATAAAGCCATAACAGAAGCACACTTATCACACTCAGAGCGAGTGTCTAATATGAAAGTAATTACTGAATATAAGCTGAACAAATCCACTAAAGACTCCGAGTGACTTCTGAGGATGCAAGATAGTGTTTTACGAGGGCCAACGGGAAGCACAAACAGGCGACCTTGAGCTGGGGTGAACCGGATTCGAAAGCAATTCCACTTTTCATTCTACAGTATTATCCTTTTCTCTTCCACTTCTGTCCGCGTGTGTCTCTGCCATGAGCTTACATGTCTACGGCAGCCACAGAAGTAATAGCCTTCCTGTGGGCCGATTACACGCTGCTACCTGTGTGAAATTGTTAGGCGCTCAGAATTAATGTGATGTGCCTTTAAGAGCGGCCGCGGTGCAGAGGAGTTCTGGTACCTCTCTGTGTGGCGATGATGGTAATGTTATGCCATTGCTCCTGTTCCCGATCCAATTCCACGCTGGTGGTTATGAGGCCACTGTCAGAGGCGATACGGAACAGTGCCTCGGGGTCCGACTCGGGATCAATTGAGTACCTGAGAAGAAATGGACAGGAATAAAAGAAGGAGGGCAGACATATTAGAAGGTATAAAGGATCCAGTGCATCAATAAGCCAGTTGAGCAAGTGAAACGAAGCAGGTTAAGTGAAAACAGCCCACATGCTTCCCTTGGCAGACAGAAACATGATGCAATATGAGTTTTTTAACTAATAATGTAAAAACTGTATGTGCTGTGTGTGTAAAACCGGTCAAGACCATGTCCTGGTCATATTTTATTGCAAAATCAAGTAATCTCTGTGATGGGCAGCTGAATTTTCAGCATCATTGCTCCAGTCTTCAGTGTCACATGATCCTTTAGAAGGCATTTGAATATGCTGATTTGCTGCTTAAAAACAGTTGTGCTGCTTAATAATTTTTTTGGACCCCGTGTAAAAAATTTTTTTTCAGGAATCTTTAAGGAATAAAAAGTTAAAAAGAACAGCATTTATTCAAAATAGAAATCTTTTGTAACAATATACACTACAGCTCAAAGGTTATGGGTCAGTATTTGTTTTTTTTAAATAAATTAATATTTTTATCCACCAGGGATGTGTTCAATTGATAAAAGGTGATAATAAAGACTTATATTGTTAGATTAAAATAGAAAACAGTTATTTTATATTGTAATAATATTTTACAATACTACTGTATTTTTCTGTAGTCATCATTTATCAAATTAACAAATATACATAGATATGGCTCTTTGTTTAGATCTGGTTTTTCACTTGGGTAAATAAAAAAGTACATAAATAAATCTAATTAATTTGAAAACCGCGCAAATAAAATATAAGGACATGCTAAGAAGTTTCAAAAATGCTATTTTCTGTTTTAACGTGTCCTTCAAAAGTCCCTGGCACATAAAAGTAGCCACAGCTGAAGAAACACTCACACAAAGTAGCAGGCACGTGCACAGGTAGGGCTCAACCTGTGCAGAGCACATGCCCTTTTTGCCCTTACACTCCGAAGTGCCCTTTTTTTTGGTGTTGTTTTTTTTTGTTTTTGTTTTTTTTATCAATGTTATTGGTCACACTTTACGTCTGTCTGTCTGTTTTACAAATATTTAGCAAATGAAAGTTCTTAAAACGAGCTTGTGTAAATCTTATTCGATCCTCAAGCTGTCAGTAAGCTGATAACTCCGCCCCCTCTATATTCATTGAGTCAACACACAGTACAGTAGACAACAGCTGAGCTGAACAAAGTTTTGCGAATGGTAAATAAATATCTTGTTGTTTGAATAAGTATTACTAAACACTATGTCTATAAAGGCTCATATTTTATTTATTTGATGTCTGACTGACTGGCTGAGACATGTGGGATGTCGCCTGAGGGAGAGGGCTAGCATTTGCCATCTAGTCATAGCCGATACATAGCCAACAATTAAATAGCCTGTGCAGATAGTAGCATTTCATCTTTTATAAAATGCGATTTTGGCCAAATGCATTTTACCACAGGAAAAACTGAGCGCTCCGTCTATATAGCTAAAAAAAACCTAGTTTGTAACCTGTAGATGCAAATTTAATGTGATGCCGGCAGTGGCAGGCGCCGTCGCCGTTTAAATGACGGACAAAAAAAATTCACATTTGCACACATTCGCTGGTCAAAAACGATGTATTGATAAGTAATACAACAACATATAATTTGTTTTTACCATCGGGAAATCATAACAGGTGCGCCCCCGCGCTGTTTCGTACTGGAACTAACACAAAGCGACGAGTGATCCTCGTCATCTACATAACATATATTTCTAAGAAATTTCTTCTTTGATTTATGATTGCTGATACACTTAATTTATTAACATTTCGGCTAATCATGTTATGGTATACTCTCCGCTCGTCCTCACATGTATAAAATGTAGTAAAACATGGTTTTACTACAGTAATGTAGTAGTAACTAAAAAAAAGTTACAGAAGATCACTGTGAAATCTTTATATTTTATCATGCAGAATGTAATTCATGATTCATTCCAAGGCTTCATTTATTTGATCCAAAATACAGCAAAATCAGTAATATTGTGTAATATTTTTACAATTTTAAATAACTGTTTTCTATTTGAATATATTTTAAAATGTAATTAATTTTTATGATCAAAGCTGAATTTTCAGCATCATTACTCCAGTTCAGATCTCTTCAGTGTCACATGATCCTTCAGAAATGCTTTTCACTGCAACTGTACTTTTCACACTATTTTTTTTTTTTTTTCATTGCTGGCATATTTTAGGGAAAGTGTAGTGAATAAGAGACCTTCAAGAGACCAACATCCCTGGTCCACCACAGTATCAAATATTTGCCAGGTAGGCGGATACATGTTGGATATGTTATAGTAACGGTATGGCTATAGTTTCTTATAATCTGGAATTGAGTTGGACATAATTACTTAAATTATATTTCAAAAAAGTTTGTCAAAAATACTTGACTCATTGGTCACCTTCCCCTCTTCTCAATGTCATTCATAATCATGCTAACCAAATAATACAAATAAGCTTATAAAACCAAAAAGAATAGCTAAAAAAGAGAATATATATAATTCATATAAAAAAGGGAGGGGGGTGCCCTTTTTCAGTTTCAGCACATGCCCCTCAAAAGGTCTGTGCACTGCCCTGCAAAGTAGTATTTGCTTGATATGTTCTGCCTTTAAATTATGCTGCTAAATTACTGTATTAAAGGGGGGGTGAAATGCTATTTCATGCATACTGAGTTTTTTACACTGTTAAAGAGTTGGATTCCCATGCTAAACATGGACAAAGTTTCAAAAATTAAGTTGTACGTTTGAAGGAGTATTTCTGTTCCAAAAATACTCCTTCCGGTTTGTCACAAGTTTCGGAAAGTTTTTTTCAAGTATGGCTCTGTGTGACGTTAGATGGAGCGGAATTTCCTTATATGGGTCCTGAGGGCACGTCTGCCGGAAGAGCGCGCGCTCCTGTATAGCAGAGCAGAGAGAGCACAGACATTCACTGATCAAAGTGAGAGCGTCGCCAAATGTCACAAAAGGAGTGTGTTTTTGGTTGCCAGGGCAAGATAACCCTGCACAGATTACCAAAAGAGAAACAGCATTAAGGGACCAGTGGATGGAGTTTATTTTTACAGAGCATCAACGGAGTTGTGCAAGTGTTTTTGTTTGTTCCCTGCATTTCGAAGATGCTTGTTTTATAAACAAGGCCCAGTTTGACGACGGATTTGCACATCGTTTATTTCTTAAGGATAATGCAGTCCCAATGAAAAAGGGTCACGATCGTGTGTTGGAACCGCAGGCGGTGAGTAAAACTGCTTTAAATATCTCTGTGTTGTTAACTTAGCTATCGGCGCATAAGCACATCAAGTAAACAACATGCGATGTTGTCATCAAACTGCACTTTCCACATGTACAGCTTAAAAAAAAAAAAAAAGATGACAAAGTGGAACTTAGTCATTTTCCAAAACCGCTAAGCAAATATATACAGTTTCAGTACATACCACATAGAGACTGATTGCTGATGCTGCTCTTGTTCAATTTCAGCTTCTGGATCTGATTCTGGATCATAAATATACGCTGAATCTGACTGTTAGCCATGGTTTGTTTTGGTTGGTTTTGTCCTCACGGTGTCACAGCTTCCAGACGCTCTCAACGCAAAAGCCTACTGGCGCTCGTGATTCTTTAGCTCCGCCCACACGTCACGCCTCCGACCACTCGTGTTTTTCCGGGAAAAATCGGTACAGACTATCTTTCTCTTATGAATATAATAAAACTAAAGACTTTTTGGAGTTATGAAGGATGCTGTACTACTCTATAGGTACTCAAGATTAACAGGATATTGAGTGAAAATGAGCATTTCACCCCCCCTTTAAAGAAATAGGATATGAGCATCAACATTTAGAACAATGAAAAAAAACAACAGCATTATGACAATAAGAATTTGGGGGTAATACGCTTCATTATCATGCAAAGATCACAATGCAAGATAATGTGAAAATACTTTTGCATTGATTTTGGATTGACCCGTGTGTTCTTGTGAGATTCGCCCGTACTGTACAGGTAAAAATGTGAAAAAAAACAGTGTTTACTTAATGTTGTTACTGAGGCCTGTATCCGGGTCCACGGCGGCCACTCTTCCCACCACACATGCCGGAGGACAGTTTTCCGACACATCCAGCCGGTACCGCGAGCGGGAGAACTTGGGCGGCTCGTCTGCATTCAGAACCGTGATGCGCACCATTGCCCGGTCCTTGAACGGACCTCGTCTGAGGAACCGCGAGTCCACATTTGGGTTTTGTACCTCCACCGCGAGAGAGTAAGTGCTTCGCCTCTCATAGTCCACGGCCTGGTGTTCAAGATAAAAAACACTTCCACATAAAACACTACTTTATTGAAACTCACATACACCAGCATTAATTTTACTGTGTTTTGGCATCAGGAAGGTGCTCTAAAAAAAATCTTTTCATTTCAGTGAGATGCTGAAACTCCCACATTCACTCCATTTTCATCTCTGCACCTCAGTAGATAAAAAAAATAAAATAAAAAATAAAAATACAAACTATATAAAGCGTCAAAAAACTGCAATGAATCTGGGTTTCAGCTCTTCAAAACTTATAAGATTGCAGGGCTTGCTCTGCTGGTATTAAGATGGAAGGAAGTCATGGATGTGGTTATATTAAATCTATTACCGCTTCAGAACTGTATTAGGGGTTGGTGATGCACTTCTGACGCTTGACACGATGAGACTGAAGAACCGTAGGTGTCCACGTTCAAAGTGTCAGAAGATGCAAGTGATGTAAAATAACAGGACCGATATTATGATCCTGTCAAGAAAGTAAATGGGGTCTATTTTTTCATGTCATGTTTACTTTAAGGGAGGCGTCAAGGAAAATGAGAATGACATGAGCACATACAGTATGACCAACCATATTCACATAACATACAGAGAATTTAAAGGTATAGTAGTGGATGCTTCTGGCTACTGAAGCTCAATTTCATGCGTTGCTGCATTCCAAAATGTGTGCTTACAATGCATTGGCCAAGAATGCACATCTGCATTTGCATGTTAGTGTAGTTTTTGGCCAAAGGGTCAAAGAAAAAGTGGGAAATAGTGCTGCAAAACTAAATAACAATAAAAACGTATTAGATCGATAGAAGATGGACGGACAGACGGACGGACAGATGGGCGGATAGACTAGATAGATAGATAGATAGATAGATAGATAGATAGATAGATAGATAGATAGATAGATAGATAGATAGATAGATAGATAGATAGATAGATAGATAGATAGATAGATAGATAGATAGATCACATGAACCACTTTGAATTTACAGACAAAACAACTACCATATACATACTGTTATTGTAGAATAAATTTCATCACATAGGATTTCGGTCACACCTCTCAGCCATAACTAAAAGTATAGGTATTCTTGAGGAAAAGAATAAAAAGCTGGAGAGTGTATAATGGAGTACTGTAAGGCCTGTAGAAGTGGTGTGCAGTGGAGCAGTGGGCATAAGCAGCCCTGAGAGCCACTAACACACATGAAAAGCTCTGTCACTTGAACTACAGTCATGTGTTAATCAACATCTCCATGCGCTTCCTCTCCCTTGTTACTCAGCGGCATTAGTCTCCCCGCGCTCTTCCTCTGTCTAATTTGCTTTTCGTATTCACTCTTTTCTCCTCCTCCCCCATGACTCATCTCGTTCCTCTCAGCCTTCTCTTTGCTTTCTGCTTTTTATACACATCTCTCCTTGTTCTGTTTATTCTGGCTGTGCCTTTAACTAGCACACACACACACACACACACACACACCTGTCATTGAAGTATTGAGCTCAGTGGCTGGGTAAAGATCTCTCGCTCACACACAGGCACATGCATATCTCTCTTGATAAGCACTTATAAAGAAAACAGTCTGCGATTAATTTTACAATTTGCTTATTTTGATCCATCTAAAAGGTGGAATATTTATATTTTTAATTAGTTGCATGTGACTTGCCATCACACAAAGTCCTTTTATATGAAATGCACATTTTCAGTCCCTGTGAAGATTGTCTTTAAATAACAGCTGCCTGTGTGAGCTGTGATGAGGTCTCTCCGGGGGCCGCAGGTTAAATTCTCTTTCCGTCGGCGCTAATATGCATGTTTGCTGGCAGACATTTGCGCTGCAGATTATCCTCATTTACATTTCAACTCAGAGTCAATTTAACTCATTTGCGATTTATTCTGCTGGAACTTCTTTCTTTGTTATTGCTTTGCTTTTTACTTTGCCCTTTCGCTATTCTGAATAAATGCTGCTTAAATACAACTAAAGCATTTCACTTTATACGAGTCACGCTTGCCAGTGCATTACCCCAATACTTTTAATGTGTTGGTATGCAGTTGATTGAGTGCTCTGGGTAGTTGTCAGGGTGTTGCTAAGGTTTTGCATTGCACACTCAGAAGAGCCCAGCCCTCAATCTATAAATAAAATACAAATACTATATAAAAATATCTATATTATAGAATATACATAAAACTGAAATAACACCAGTTGTTATGCAGTTGCTAGCCACACTTAAAATCACCCATCCTCCAATCTATAGCATTTCTAATGCTGCCTATTTCCTATATGCATCCTTTGAGACTAATACTGTCATTTTGCAAGTAATGAAATTGAATTTTAGATGCTGAGTTTAGGCGGTCAATCTAATCCATATGTGGTGCAGCTACATTGGTTGCCATAGTAATAAAAGCATCAATACGATGTCTAACAATGGGAGAGAATGTCTGTAAAGGCAAAAAGGACAGAAAACGGGAAAGGTTGGCACAATCTTTGCTTATATGCATATTCATATAAAATATGCTGTTTCTGAACCCGCTCACTCATTCACTACTTGGGCGTTTTTTACCGTTAAGACGAACAACTGAACAGTTCTGAGTCAGATACAGCATAAAATTGGATTTGCTTCTGATTTGGGAATGTATGGAAGAAAACAATGTTACAGTACTGTAGTTATTTCCATTTCTCCACTCCCACCTTGTTTAACAAAATCACAGCCTCCTGGTTCAATCCAGTTATGTTGAAGGTGTCCCCTGCCTCTCCGTCCACAATCATAAAATCCATCCGAGCGTTTTCACCCAGGTCTGCATCTGTTGCCGACAGACGACCGATCTCCACCCCGGGGACGGCCAGCTCAGAGACAGAAAACGACCACATACCTGCAGGAAACAGAGATGGTGTAGAAAGTAATCAAGCAAAAACACTAAAATTAGAACATCATCATTAAACTCATTATATGCGCAAGGCATTCATACAACTCCCCTATAGCCATTACGAATCAATCTGACGCCCATCCTAAACTAGACTTTTATATATAGAATAAAAAACACTGCAAAGGAAGCAATGCCTTGCCTTTTGTTCTCACAGTTTTTTTTTTTTTTTTTAGCTATAAGACAGTTTAATAACCGGCTCTTCTGTCTTCTTGTGCGGCAGCTATATCGCGGGCCAAAAATAACACTCTAAAAAGAGAAAACCTGCCTGAGTCTGTTTAAACCTAATTAGAGACCGCAAATAACGCAGACAATCTACTGCATTCCATAAGAGAATGAAAAGTGTTTCTCATCTCACACGAGAGACACGCATCAGATCTTATACCATGATCAATCACCATAACAAAAACAAATGTGTTTCCAAAGAGCTCTGAGTGGTTCTCAGCTAACTTTATCTGCTTTCTAGGGTGTTTTGGGTGGTTGCTTACTGAATCAAGTCAAAAGAGTGATATTCTGATCCATTTTTTATATTTTTTTATTTTAGATGAATTATTTTTATTGGATCAATCCCTAATTTTAAATATGAGTAACAGTAAGTGTAATAAAAGCACCACGTACAACATCTATTTGTTACAGTGGATAGATAGATAGATAGATAGATAGATAGATAGATAGATAGATAGATAGATAGATAGATAGATAGAAAGAACAGAATGTTTGAGGAGCATCACTACAGTATTCACTGCAAAAACACTAATTATTAATTCCACAAATTCCAAACATGCTTTTGGAAAGAGGATATCAGAGAGGCAGAATAAGAAAGATCCAAAAACAGAGAGTGTGATAGAAATATAAAGCAGGACACTGATGATTCCTTGCTTCTTTTAGGAGCCAAATTTGCTCCAAAACAGAAAATGAATCACGCAAACAACAAAGGCTGAGACAGTGTGATTCACCAGAGGCAGTTTGTGCCAGCTAATAACTCCTAACATTCATTAAAGCTGAGCGCAGCCAAGAGAAGATGATCACAGAAACACACTGTGGGAATACAATATGGCTTCTTTGCACAGTGTATTAACACTGTGTATTATTCAGAGGAGGAGAAAGGGATGAGGAGAGATTAGGGGAGAGATAGAAAGAACAAAAGAGGAAACGGCAGCAGGAGAGCCGGGAAACGAAAGGGAAAAGAGGCAGAGAAAGCGAAAGACAGAAAGGCAGAGAGTGTGTACTCATGTAGGAGGGAGGGAGGGAGAGGGTGGAAGACGTATTGTGTGTCTCCGAGCTGTATTTTTCAGCTGCGTTTTTTGCTGCGTACTGATGCGGAAAGCTCTGAACTTTAAATAAAATATTAATCGCATGGATTTTGAAGAGAGGATCTGTAGGGAGGGCTGATGGAAGCCGTGGCACTCTACAGACAGGCCGAAGCCTTCTGAATGAGACGCAACACAGATTATCATTATCTCTGGCACGGTGATAATAGTCGCCAGATTCATCAACACCATAATCTACTTCATAATTATGATACGCACTATGATACTCTAGTCCTTCCTCTGTGGGCTTATGAGAGTCAATCTTTGTAGCGATGGCCATTAAACAATCATTGTTGTGTTTGGAATAAATATCACTAATCATTAGCTATGGGTCCCTGCAGCAGTTTTAAATACTCTTTTACTGTTCGAGTGTACTTGGTAGGGCACGTCACTAGTCCCACGGATGAAATGCAATAATATTTCACAATTTACAGCACATTCGGTAATATTGTAAAATATTATTACAAATTAAAAGAACTGTTTTCTATTTCAATATATGTTGAAATGTAATTTATTTGTGTGATGCAAAGCTGAATTGTCAGTAGCATTACTCTAGTCTTTAGTGTCACATTATCCTCTTTGTTTAGATTATTAAATATGGTTTGGGACGAGGGAAAAACAATAAAAACGACACATAAAGGCATTTGAACAATAAGTGATGAATGCATGGTCGAAAGTCTCAACATTAAAGTGTCTGAAGTTGTAGAAACACCCACATATGACAAGGTTAAAGATAAAAGGCCAAACTAGGATTTGATACTTGCTAGTCAGTGATAGTATTTGATGTCCATTTTCCCAGGATAGAAATAAAAATAACATTTTAAACATCTGTTCAAATTTCAGTATAAAATAAAACTTAACACCCATTGCGCAAAGATTCTTTAAAGTGAAAAAAGTTTATTTAGATTATTAAAAAGTTCTTCCAGAAAAGATTTAAAGAAATGTAGTATGACATCACTTGCTCACCTATGGTTTTCTCTGCAGTGAATGGGTGCTGCCAGAATAAGAGTCTAAAAACCTGATAAAAACATCACAACAAACCACAAGTAATCCACATGACTATCGTCCATCAAAGCGAAGGGTGTGTGTTTGAAAGAAATGCATGAAGAAAAAAATCATCTTGAATGACCTAAAGGTGAGTAAAAAGGTCAGCAGATGTAAAATTTTGTGTGAACTATTCCTTTAAATACTGTTTACTGAAATGTTCTGTAGGGAACCCATAAATGATTCTTCTACGGAATCGCTGTGAAAACCCCTCATTAGAAGTGTAAAAGAGCTAACAAACACACACACACACACACACACACTAAAAGCTACAAAACTCCAATTTTTACTTTATGGGGTCCACAAGAGGAGAAAAGGTCTTCTCTGTATCTTTGTTGGTGCAAACAATGCTGCGTGTCTCCTTGTTTCTGACTAACGAGGTGGAAAACAAGCAAGCGCCAAACCCGGCAATTCCAACAAACACGAGCATTCTAATCTTTTCTGTAAACTTCAGCAGTCAAAAACCCGGGAATCACCCAGTTTGTTGGCATCTGTGTCTTTTTATCAGCGTCGTACAAAATCGTACAAAAAAAGTCACATTTTTCCTGTCAGTCTTTTAGACCAGGTTTTTTGCAGGTGTTTTACAGAAGCTTGGTCGAGTCTGAGCAGTTCTGGTTGATGATTTGTATCGCCAAAATGAGCTGACTTGTCTAACTGGGGGGGCCATGTTGAGTTACGAGTCTCACTGGAACTCACTGGACCTCTCTTGCTCAGAGGTGACTCAAGCGGTGCGAACAGCTCCGGGCTTTGTTTACTCACTCACACACTCATTTATTAAAGCCGACAGATATGGACTGACAGAAACCCATAAGCCTTATCAAATCCACAGTCACTCACACTCACCCTTCAGACTTTGATATCTCACACACACAGCACACATCGCAACCGTCTTATCTTCATAGAAATCCTCAAATATTTCATACACACGTACACACAGATGCTCCCTACGCCCAAGACACCAAACCACACTTTTTATATATTTCCTTCAAACACACGGTGCAGGGGCTCTTAGCGCTTGGAGAGAGCTGCACTGAGAATGAAAACAGTCACAGATCACGGGTCAGTGGATGCAAGGCTTGTTTGAGAGATTTAGCGACACTATTTACAACGCTGTGAATCGGCTCCTGTTGAGAGTCAGGGCACTACGTCCTTAACACATCTGCCGGACCTGGAAATAAAGCACAGCATCCTGAGAGGCACACAGGATGTGGTTGAGATGATCAGCGACTTGTTTGTTTTCTCTGTGATCACTGTCAGATCCTGCAGAGCGCTGAATCGCTAAAGAGGATCATCGTACACGATCACTGTAAAGCAGGGTTTTCCAGTTCTGGCCCAACACTACACAATGGCTTTCTAATATAAAACCCTTGATTTAACTCTTTAAGAGAGGCTACAAGACCAGAATTTAACATTTAAAGTAAGTCAGTTTTTTTCTGGCACTATATTTCTAATGCTATTTTACAGCCATAATTATACAGCTCATTCAATGGAGAATCACCAAAAGGTATTTAAATGTTTGTCTTAATTGAGATCGTATATCAAATATGAAAAAAAAAAAAAAAAAAAAATCAGACTCTTATGCTCACCAAGCCTGCATTTATTTGGTCCAAAATACTTTAAAAACAGTAACGTTGTGAAATATTATTGAAATTTCTTGAATATATTTTTTGAAATCTAAAATTTAGTGTCAGTTGATCCTTCAGAAACCATTCTAATATGCTGATTTAATGTTCAAAAAACATTTAATTATCATCATTATTAAGCAGATGCTGCTTAATATTTCTGTGATGCACTGAGATATATCTTTTTTATTTTAGGTTTATTTTAGGTAATAGATTGTTCAGAAGAACACCATTTATTTGAAATAGAAATCTTACATTATAAATGTCTTTACTGTCAGTTTTGATCAATTTAATGCATCCTTGCTGGATAAAAGTATTAATTTCTTCTTCTATCGACCCCACACTTTTGCACAGTAGTGTAGGTTAGTTAAATCTGTGTTAAATAACAGGTGACAGTCTGGCCGGGATTCTGGAAGACACCATTTCTGACACAATTTTACTTAACCCTGCATTAAAAAGCATTAGCATGCACCTTTATTATTATTCATACATTATTAGAACTGTCAAAGATATCGTGTTAACTTAATGTGTTACCTTAGGAAATGAATTAAATATGTTTTAGAGCATGATCTTTTAAAGGCAGTTAACACATTTATCTAACATTTTTCCCCTAGATATTTTATTTATAGGCTTTTTTGCCTTTTATTATATAGGACAGTGGAGGAAGAGAGAGAAAGAAGAACAGGATCAGAAAATGAACATGCAGGTCGCATTTGAACCAGCATTCCTGTGATCGTGTGGCTCTTAAATGTGCAAATGAGCACATCGACTGAATTCAGAATATCATAAATTTATGCTATACTGTAAGTGCCAGAAATAGCATGCTAGTATGCTCTCTATCCCTTGTGCCATTATATATCACTGTGTGACATTATAACTGATTAATTCTCTCTTGTGCAATATCTTAAAACAGCAATTAGAGAGTGGGTGTCTCATAAAAACTAGAGTGTCAAACAATCACATTTAATTGAATTAATTACATGGAATGTACATTAATTAATCAAATGAATTGCAATTAAATGCACATCTCTATATTGTTTTAGAAGAATTCACAAATGAAGGTAATTTAAGATATTATTGTGACAAAAAATAACTAAAGACATTACAAAAAGTTAATTTTGTAATATCTAGTTTGTTACTGTACTGATGTAGTACTTTTGTCTTGCAGCAGGAGAAATACTTTATTTTACGTAGGCATTAATGTTATTTTGATTATGTTGCCACATTAAGGCAAAATATCAAATAGCACAAACAAATTGATCAGGGTCGTAGGAAAATGCACCTTTGTGCTCCACTAGACAAGATCAAGTCAGTCAAAATTAAAATTAATCTTGCACATTAAATATCAATCAAAGCATAGAACTCAAAATACTAACAAAGTAGTTATATCTTAACCTATGCCAGTTCTTTTTTGAGAATCAAATACACACTGTACAGCGCGACCAAGCTATTCCGATTCCCAAACGAATTAATCATATGAACCGGTTCCAAAACGAAGGACTCTTGAGTCTTTAAATTCATAAGGCGACCAATCAGATTGACAAACAAATCCTTCCTGAAGTTCTCCAAAGACGTGAATCAAAAACGGCACGTATACATATAATGAATTTTTCACAAGCAGGTTCTTCGTAGTGAATCAAACACAATGTGTTCCCCAGATTGCATGCACGGGGAAGAGACCGTTCTCCTGAGGAGAGGCGCGTAGGGCTTTTAAACAGCAGCGGTGATGAGGCTCCATTTACGTCAGGTGTGCCCCATCACACGCCGCCAGCCCTGGCTCATCCAGCGCCCCTCATCACACACCCACTCCTGTCGGGAACCTGGTGAAGGGCAGCAATTTAGGACGGGGTGATGGTGACAATCAGGGAGGAGGCAGCTGACTCGTCACAACATACACACAACAAAGTATAAGCGAGAAAGTGGTCAGTTGCTTTGACAGACCCTGCTATAGTGTAGAGGATCAGAATACAATCTCAGTAAGAGAATCTAAATAGAGACAAAATAGAAATGTGTCCTGTTATCACTGCTAAGGGAACCCCAAAAACTGAACAAGAATAAATAAATAAACTTGGAGTGACCCATACTGCTACTTTTAATTAAAATGAAGAAAAAAGGGGGGAAATATTTCAATTTAATGCTCTGGCTCTTTTTTCCATTATCCAGTTTTTAATTAACCATTTGAAACTGCTTTTAGGCTCATTTTTAAGCATGACCAAGTGTGTCATGCCCTGTTTTAACATTTTAAAATATGATATTGGTTGAGCAGGAATGGGTTTTAATGAAGTTATTACTTTATGATTTTCACTTGATATTTGCCACACTAAAACTTTATTATATGTATTATAAACTTTATAAAGTTTTTTTTATATATAAGAAAAAATCCTAAGTGACCAGGGGGCAGTGAGAGTAATTTAATGGTTTTAAAATGTGCAGAAATTAGCAACTGTTACTAATTTGCAGTCTTTTTTTATATTCAGAGTTTCAATCGGCTGGTGAGACGAGGCAAATTCACCACTTCACTGGGTCTTAAACAGTTTTCACTGTCAAGCTGCTGCTTAATTAATCACAAACCTATGGAGCTAATATGGAGTTTGAGGTATGAATCAGCAGACACAAGAAAAAAATATGATTGAACAAATCACAAAATGTTTCGTAATCTGGGTTGAGTTCCTCAAAAGCTTCGTAAGCCTAAGAAGTTCGTGAAAATGATCATACGACTGATCTTAATTTTACGGTCTGTTTCCCAAAAGCATTGTAGCTTAAGTAGCACTTGAAAATCATTGTAGATCTACGAGTGCTCTGGAGTAATCGTTAAGCCCTAAGTGCATTGTAAGAAGACAGATTTATGCAGTCACCTGCAGAACACTCGGCAGATTACACCTTTAACTTAATTCATGCGCAATGTGATTATAATATACAAGTATTTGATTGTGCTTCATTGTACACTTTATGACAAATTTTTTTTTTTACATATTTTTATTAATTTATAAATGAAATAATTAAAAAGGACAGAAAAAAATAGAAATACACGTAAATTAAATGACTGAAAAAATATAATAATAAAAAAACTAATAAAATAAGTAATGCAGGAAATGTATCAAAGACTGGGGGGAAAATATGTGAATGTCTTGCTAAAGTGCATGAAAACCAGCTATGTTTTTGACCCGAAAATAACGTCTCATTCTCTCTCTCTATACGGTGTATAAATAAATCAATTTAAATAAATTTATGCATTTAGCAGACACTTTTATCCAAAGTGACTTACAGTACATTCAGGCTAACATTTTTTTACCTAACATAGGAATATATAAAGTATATTATATATTATTATGTAAAGTATAATATTATACACTATAATATAATATAATATTGTATTGTATTATAGTTATTATATCCAAGTTGTCTGTCTGTACCGCAGCATTAGGTTAATGTTAATAAACGATCGTTTACTACAATTACGAGCCATTCTATAAGGTGACATTTCAGCACTTGACAAACGGACAGCGACTCCTAAGTAGCACTTAAAGGACAGCTACGTGCAACTGTGTTAAGTGCATTTTTGGTAAACGCACGTGAAACAATAACGAACGTTCACAAAATGACTGATAAAAAAACGTTCTTAAGCTCTTGTTATCGGGAAACCCGGCCCTGATCTACCAATCGTTAACTCAGTTCAAAAGATCACACACTTTTGATATAATTTTGTATGTCGCCCCCCTGAACATCAAAATGTCTCTGTTCTTTGGTTTCCCAGCATGCTCTGCACATTTGACTTCCTCCCCATACTTAATGTCTTAAAGCTGACATTCAACTTTTCTGGCGGACTCAAACACAAACTATCACAAGTGTTTACTGATATTTAGGGAGGCAACATGCAACATTAATAAAACAAGGATATGTAAATCACACACAAATATCTTGTTTCTATGTTTTACATAAGCTTGTCATTATTATTATTACTTTATTTCAGCTTTATTTCAAGTTTTTAAATAATAGTTTTAGTTTTTACAACTAAACTGCATTAGACTGGACTAAACTAGACCAGACCAGCATAGATGACTAGAATAAAACGGTGCAGTGTACTAAACCAGCTTTTATACATTTGATGCTGTTCTTTGTAAGAGAAGCAAACAACAGGTGGCTTGAACGTTTATGATTACAGGGATTGTTTCAGGGAGTCGATGGACACAAGTGAATATATTATTGAAGTGAAACAAATATGATACGCCATCATATTCAGCATATTTCTAGGGAAATAATCCATTTCGAACAGTTCAGACTTGTGATTGAATTTATGCAGCTAAGTAATTGTGTAAGTCATGACTCTCTTGTGTACAACTGATAAGATCGCATCCCAATCACACAGAATATAATACAGCAGACGCAAGTCGGCCCCTCATGTGTCATCTTCTGACATCACGCCCACAGTCTCCAAACCACCACTCGCGTCTTTGAGCTGTCAATCAATTACTGCAATAAGACAGCATCCGCAGCATGAATAGTATGTGTGTAATAAGCTTGCTGTGGCTAACAATTGGACAGAAGTGCAGTCAGGAAAATAGGGCCGAGTGATTTAAAGTAGAAGAGAAATAAAGCATGAATCTATTTCAAAAGGTTACATCATGTCACACACAAACCTGAACGCCCACTTCTCTTCTCTTCCTGCTGGTTAGTCTGACCGTGGACGTGGAAACAGCACTTGTGATGTTAGCAAACAGTGCACTGCGTGTCATTAGAGCAACTAATGGAGAGGGTGTATGCTGACGGGGATATAAAGAGCCCACACTGAGACTCTTTGATCTTCACAACAAAATAGCTATTGAATTCAGAGTTTATATGCTCTGAAAGAGAGCTCTTGGAAAATAAATGAGACTAGACTAAGACTGAAACAGAACAGAGGACACTATACAAGACCAGAATATGAGTAGACCAGATCACAATAGAGTTTCTTTGAGATTTGTAATGACATTTTTGTTTAATTATATCTATTTAGCTACAATTTATTTATTTTTCTTTTAGATTTTGTTTTTTGCAATTTTGGTGACTTTAATATGATTTCAGTTAGTTGCCGAGGCATTTTTTTTTTCATTTAATAAGTATGTTTCATTGAATTTAAGCTTTATGTCAATTAATAATAACCAATTAAATAATAACCTATTATTAGTTAACTAAAACAGATTACTAAATGACTAGAAAAGAACTGAGTTATGTACAGTACACCAGACTAGAGAATAAACAGTGTGGTGTACTAAAATAAAATAGAAGAAAGTTAAGTTGATTACAATAGACTATACTGGAACAGACAGAGTAGACAAGACTAGACTAGAATAGAATAGACAACACAGATGGGAGAAGAACAGCAAACACTAGAATAGAATAGAATAGAATAGAATAGAATAGAATAGAATAGAATAGAATAGAATAGAATAGAATAGAATAGTGGTGTGTAGTAGAGAAGACTAAATTAGATGTGGTCATTCATAGAATAGAATAGAATAGAATAGAATAGAATAGAATAGAATAGAATAGAATAGAATAGAATAGAATAGTGGTGTGGGGTAGACTAAATTAGATGTGGTCATTCATAGAATAGAATAGAATAGAATAGAATAGAATAGAATAATGGAGTAGACTAGAGTATATATGATCCTTCATAGAATAAAATAGAATTGTAAAACTAATTAGATTAGAAATGAACTAGACTAGAACATAACAGAGTATACTTAACTGGACAAGGAGAGATTACAATAAAATTAAATTGTAATGTGCACAACTAAGAAAGAAAGAATGTAAAAGTGGAGTAGAATAGACTATATTAGATATGATATTTCATAGAATAGAATAGATGAGATTAGATATAAACTAGACTAGAACATAACACTAGGGTAGACTAAACTGTACTAGTCTAAACCTGTCTAGAATAGACAACTACAATAAAATTAAATAGAGTCATAAAGTAAAGCAGAATAGAATAGTGAAGTAGACTAGATTATAAATGATACTTCATAGAATAGAATACAATAGATTGCAATAGAATAGAATAGTAGACTAGATTAGATATCATCCTTCACAGAGCAGAACATAACAGAATAGAACAAAATAGAACAGAACAGAATAGAATAGTATATTATAGAATAGTAAAATGTAGTACATTAGAGATAAACTACACTAGAACATACAGTAACAGAGTACACTAAACTGGACTCGACTTAATTTGCCCAGATTAGACAACTGGAATAAAACAAAGCTCGGTAGACTAGACTAGGACAGATAAGCAGTGTAATAAAATCCAGCAGATAACAAAAATAGATTACAACAGAATAGAACGTTCAACAGAATGAACTGTGGACTAGAGTACACAGACTAGATCAGACTGGGATTTGATTTGTTCTGGAGCACGGCTGGATGTGTGACTCACTTTGAGTGAAGCGGGGCGGGTTGTCATTGACGTCACTGAGGTGCACAGTGAGAGTGGTGGTCCCTGTCAGACCCCCTTGATGGCCACCCATGTCTCTGGCCTGGAGCACCACCTGGTACTGCGCTTGAGCTTCCCTGTCCATGTCAGGCACTGCTGTGCGCACGATACCTGTCGAGAGAGACAGAGATGGGAACAGATCACTCAGAGCAAACATCACTTTGCTTTGGCAATACTGAACAACTTTCATGCCAGTAAAGTAATTAGGTAAAAATTGGAGTGAATTAAAAGGCATCACATTGAACATCCTACACCTCGCACTGCTGTCCTGCCCTGAGTTTCATTCCCAGAAACTTTAGCAGAATACAGATCTGACTGCTTCTGATGGGTCAGACAGATATTACAGTAGATGGAACTGTCACTTGTTCTTAGATGCAGTGAATATTGTACATTTATTGTACATCCATTTATTGTCTTTATGCCTTGCAAAATTGAAATCTTCGGTTTTCTGTGATGTATTCGACACCCTTGTTGCTGATCCTACTGATTTTTTGACCAAGATAATTTTATCTAGCTAGGGAACATAGATGGATTTGCAAAAATGGCACAAGTCAGAATATGCTGAAAAACACAAACCAATCAAATATATTTTGCCTATGTCATCATTTTACAGAAAAAAAGTGTTTATGAATCTTCTGAGATAAGTATGATGTTTGTTTGGTAAATTTGTTAAAGTTTTTTTTTTTTTACATTTTTTATGTTTTTGTCTCACCAAGGCTGCATTCAATTGATCCAATAAAATAAAATAAAATATAAAAACATTAAAAACAGTATTATGATGATGATGATTTATATATAAATATATTTATTAACTGATTTATTAATAAAAAAAAAAATGTAATTTATTCCTGCAATTGCAAAGCTGAATTTTCAGAGTTCTTTGATAAACAGAAAGAACAGCATTTATATGAAAAAAAAATCAAATTGAAAAATAGAAATATTTAAATAGAAACGGTTTTTGACACTTATATTTTTAAGAGGTTACTCTGCAATACTGCAAGTTTCAGAACTCAAAACTTACTCTCCATTAGAAATGCATGGCTGAATTTTTTTTTTAATGATGGCATTTTTTAAATGCCTGAGCAACTAAAATATAAAGTTTTTGTTTTCTCTTTACATTTCACAAGTGACAATGCAGGTAAATACATTTATTTCTAATTTTACAGTGTTTGTTATAAACATCAAACCAGAATTTAACACCATGAAGACACCAAGTGTATCATTGTTTGAGTGTTGCTAATGCAATCAGTACATACCCACGCACACGCAGCATCTTGTATAAAACAACAAGTAATAATAGATTTTTTTTAAACTGAAATACAGAAAATTAAGCAAGCAAAAGCAATTACCACGCTGAGACAGACCATTGCAATCGTTGTGGTTGAGTTGCATTGCTCAGTTTCTTCTGCCTCAGGCTCAAATATATACTGCTCTGTTACAGTGCTTGCCATCTTGAGTATCAAAATGCATGACATGTTGTAAAAGAGGGGGTGTAGACAGTGGCGTGCACGGTGTGTGTGTGTGGGGGGGATTAATTGCTGATGGTAAAGTGCCCGTTCTATGTGCCCCCTGAACGTGATTTCTACTGACGTGGACTTTATGCCAGAAAAAGCTCTTGGATTCCATCACAAATATCTTAATTTGTGTTCTAAAGATTAATGAAGGTTTTATAGGTTTGTAGTGACATAAGGGTAAGCAATTATTGACAGAATTTTCATTTTTGGGTGCACTATTCCTATAAGGTTAGCTGCAAAAAATAACCTCATCCATGCCTTCTCATCACTGCTGTTTCACTGCATGCATCATTTTTTGACTTTGCTAAAAATAGCATAACATATCTTCAGATATTTAACAAACATGCTAAGTTCACATACTGTACTTGTTTCTCAGATAAACAATGCTAACACCAGTTATTCTACTTTGAAATGTGTCACCCTGGGTTGCCAGTTGGTGGAAAACACAGTGTATACTGTAGGACCATTAGAACGTGTCTTTACTTATAAAAAAGCACAGTATAAAATAAAAATAAAATTCCTCCTCCGTCATGTTGACATCAAATAAAATATCAATTTGCTACTGTAAACAAAACTTGCAATGCCCCTCCTGGTCCACTGTTATGCATTGTAAAAATGCATGCGTGATATGCAGCAAAATATGTGAGACACAAATGCAACTGTCATATACGTCTGTTTAGCATGTGTTTACACAGAAAAACTATGGAAAATTAAAAACATGTGCATAAACCTCTAGGTTAAGACAGTGTATTAAGAACTAATTTGACCAATAGCAGTTAACCAAATCAGGCTTATATTTTAGTGTAAACAAATAAAAAAATGGACCAGTTAAAAAAAAAAATAGATGATTAACTATTAAGATTAGTCTAAACCTTTTATGCAACCGGCCCCTGGAATGGAAAAGACGGATAAATCAGCTCATCAATTGACAGTGTGCAAGGCTTTCATTGGCGTTCCTATCGCATGTCCTCAATCTGGCAACCTGCATGAGCATTGAATCTAAGGTGGAGGAGCAGGAGAAACAACTTTCTCACCTATTTTAAATTTGGACCACTGTGCCTATGTCAGCTATTAGCCGTCAATATTATACTGTATACCACACTTTTGATGCCAAAAGAGGGTCTGCGTTGACGCAAACTGTTGATAAAATTGGTCCTTTATAAACTAACCTTGAGAGACATAAAATAAAAGTTCTGCATTTCATCACCCTTTGAAAATGAAAAATATTGCATATCTAATCATAAAGAATTAAACCGAACACACACCTGACTGCGGGTCCACGGTGAAGTACTGCTGGCCTTGAATCACTGAATACACAAGTTTGGCACTATTCCCATACGTTGGGTCATCAGCATCTGTGGCTGTCACTTGAATAACCGATGTGCCTAAGGAAAGAGAGAGAGCGAGACGAAATAAGATATATTTTTTTGACAGACTCAAGGTTCAATGAGCATGTGAACCTCCGTCTTTTCTTCCAAACACAGCTGACAGCAGTCAGAGGGCATTTGTGTGTGTGTGAAGCCGAGCGCAGTACCAATGTTGGCCATCTCAGGCACGGTGGCGCTGTACGGGCTGCCCAGGAACAGAGGCGGGTTGTCATTGATGTCTTGCACACGGATGATGAACTGGGATGAGGGCTCCAGGGCTCGGCCGGTCTGCCGGTCTGTTGCCGTGGCGATAAGGCGGTACTGGTCCTTTTCCTCACGGTCTAGGGGTTTGGTGACGTGGATGTTCCCCGTTCTGCTGTCAATGACGAACACCGAACCGGCCCCCTCACCTTTTAATATGTATTTGGTTCGTCCATCACCTCTGTCCACACTTGAGTGAAGCTGGAGGAATGAAGATATGTCAGAAAAGTCTCAAAGCCATCAACAAATTCCATTTTTATGAAGCCTGTATACAGTATAAAAAGCACTCATAATTCTATATGATATATATTGTATTACAACTATTTTCACAATACTTTCATACTGTATATAATGTATTATATACTAATTATTTTGTTGAAAACTTTAATTATATTTAATTAAGTTTAAACACATATTATTCCTGAATGCTTAAAGAATCAGTACCATATAACGATGCAAGTGATTCAGTAGTATTCATATTTATATTATCTATAATTTTTTATGTATGCTGTCATTCGATATTAGTGGCGAATGAACATTCAAACCCAATATTAAATTCAATTACAAACTAATAAAAAATTATATATTATAAGATTTTTCTATATAAATATATTAAATATAACTTTTACTGCTTATTACTGTTGGCACATACATACCATTAAACATTTGTGGTCAGTAGGATGTTTTAAAATCATTATAATAATAATTATTATTATTTTCAGCAGTCATTATTATTTGTAATAATATTTCACAATATGATCAATTGTTCGGTATTTTTGATCACATAAATTATGCCTTGGTGAGTTTTAGAGACTTCTTTCAAAAACCAACGCTAAAGTAAAAAAAAAATAAAAATTGCTTGAGCCAGACACACATATTTATTTCTTATTCATAAATATTGCAACATTCCTGAAATATGGCTGGTGGATCTAAAGTAGACTTTGAGATATGAAGAACAATATCCCCTAAATTTATAATGCATTTTATGCACAGGCACCACAGAAGGTGTTACCTAAATCTAATGCTATTTTCTCACTTGGCTAATATTCTTTTCTAAAAAACATCCCATGAAGATAATGACTTGAGAGACCGACTGGTTCCATGTGAATAAATAACTCCATGAGGTAATGAGATGTGTTTGTTGCTTTCAGTAACTGAGATCCTCTAAGGCCAAACCACACAAATGTAATATCCGAGTATAAAAAATGATATCGGGAAAAACTGTCCATAATAAACGAGCAGCTTCCTCGTTTTTGCAGCCATTGCTAATAAAAAGGCATTTGCTTTTTAATACTTTCCGACAAAGTCATAATTGCTCTGGTTGAGCTCTGGGCAGGCAGACTGATCCAGGATCACTGTGAAAGGGCACCTTTCACCAGGGGCTAAAAAAGACCTCTGCATCCAGATATCCAGTGTGCCTGATATGAGGAACACCAGGTGTTTTTGGACTGATAGGAGGCTGGTGATTGGCCGGGCAGAAAATTCATTAGCTCAGCCGACCAATAAGGTCACAGGGGAACTGTGAGGAACATGAACATGAATGTGCCAAATAAACCTGCAAAAACAAACAGACTTTGGCCACGTATATCACAGTAGATTTGAAGCTGCACAATGTTCACTGCATACTGCAGTCTATTTTAATTTAAATATGAAAACATAACACAGCCTGTCATCACTGCAAATAAATATTATTTTTAATCCAGAAAATCGTTTTAACTCTTGGCCGTCTGATTAAATAATGATTCGTAATGACATTAAAAATCATGGTTGATATTAGTTTATGGTTCTATCTAAAAGAAGACTAAAAAAAGACCTAATGAATAAGGACTTCACTAACACAACATGGACGCAAATAAATCACTGAATCATTTGTTGTAAAGGTTAATTTGTATAACCTGTGCAAACTGATTCAATAAAATGAATCGGACCCTTTAACGCTACATATAAACAAAATATGTTTTTAATTGTTCTCTTTGTTTGACTAGCAGAATTTGCTAACTTTAAGAGCAATTTTAATGAATAAACAAACATATATATATATATATATATATATATATATATATATATATATATATATATATATATATATATATATATATATGTATATATACACACACAAACACTACAGTATCTCTACACGTTACAGTGGTAGACACTGTAAACAGACTGTGTGGTCACAATTATGAATTTGGGACTGCTGATATAAACCTACATGTACAATAAGCAGAATAATTGCAACATATGGTTATAGAGCATGAGGCTTGCAGAATGATGCTAGACAACCCATTGCAATGCATTATGACAGTAACGTCTCAGATAGTCTGACGGCAAATAAAGTAAATGATAAATGAATGAGTGATTGCTACAAATATGCAGGAGCTCATATGTTTGTGATGTACTAGAACAGACCTCAATGGTTTTCGTGCATCACGCATACACATTTCTTATTATTTTGGTTTTAATGGTGGGTAAGCATGAACATGTCAGCGTCTTGTTTTCCATTTAATGGAGGTTGGCAAATCCCTTAAAGGGGGAAACCGCCACCCTACTGCACAACACCGGCATGACAGCTGACGTAAAATTAGGATCGGGTTAAGGAGAGCCTATACCAATCAATTAAAATAAAATTAAAAAACGCTTTATCAGCCCTGATGCCAATCCTTGATATTGACTCGGAACAACCTTAAAAACAGGATAAATGCAACTTTTTAAGTCACAATTCTGACTTTTTTTTCTTGCAATTGTGACATTTTCCCCTCGCAATTCAGATTTTATATCTCAAAGTCATAAAGATATAAAGGTAGAATTGCAGGATAAAAACTCAGAACTGAAGGAAAAAAAGTCAGAATTGTGAGTCCAATTCTGAAGGGGGACAAATAGTTAAATTTGTGCATTTATATCTCACAGTTCTGATTTGACTCACAATAGCATGTTATGAAGTCATAA
This sequence comes from Carassius auratus, assembly GCF_003368295.1. NCBI lineage: Eukaryota > Metazoa > Chordata > Actinopteri > Cypriniformes > Cyprinidae > Carassius > Carassius auratus. The sequence goes on along the minus strand of NC_039265.1, from coordinate 11,233,109 downwards.
TTGTGAGATTTAAACTCTGAGAAAAGTTACAATTGTGAGTAAAAATTCAGAACCGTCATTTAAAATGTCACTATTTTTTATTCAGTAGCATTTCCATTTATCTGGTTCAAGCATCAATCAATCAATCAATCAATCAATCAATCAATCAAATAAAAAAATTATGAAATGAAATACAGTTGAATTACTGTCATAATCCTTAAATGCAGAAGCGCTGCTATGCTTAGTTCTTCCCCTAAACCGCAGGCTACTAGAAAAAAAAACACATTAAACTATTGTACATTCAAGCTACTTAAGTGGGCAATATCTGTTTATCTGCACACTGCAGATGTAGTATGAACAGTATGCTAGTATAGTGACATAACCGTTCTCTGGATTTCCCCCTCACTTACACACACTCACACAAACACACATACACACACACACACACACACACACAATGGCTGTCTACATGTCCATCTGTGTTTTCCTCATCTTCTCCTCTCAGCTGTTTGCCTCTCACCCTCTTTGTCCATCTGTTTGACACTCTCCCTCTCTCTCCATCTTTCTGTTCGTCCATCTGTTTAACCCTCATCTAACACCTCTCTGTCATGTTTATCCATCCATCTTTCAGTCTTATGGAAGCCCGCACGTTTTTCGACAGCTAATATTCTGCCTTTGTCTGCATCTGTAAGTGTGTGTGTGAGGGAGGAGAGAAGAGTTTAACGGGAATTAAGTTATTATTTCTAAGCTGGGTCAGGGTGAGAGAGAGAAGTGAGCTGACGGCCAGCTAGAGGGAGCTGAAGGGATTATTCATCCTTCAGTCGGGTCTCTTTCTCCGTCTTATCTTTGTCTTGTTCTCACAGCTTTTTGGAGTAGTACTTTAGTACAGAAGGAGTGTGTGTGTGGTCAGAAGAAGGCTTTGCAGTGGTTTCCCATCCTGTGATCACACTAACGCTCGGCATGCTGGGAAACTGAAGTGGGTTGAGGGAGCTTGTGATTAAAGGAGCTCTTAGGTTCTTTCTTCCTGCATCTAAAATCTCTTCCCCCTGCTTTTAGTCTTAAAACAGTGACAACTTTCTGTCTTTTTCCTTTCTTTTTTTCAATTCTTTGACTCTCTCCCAGCCCATTTCTCTGTACTTTTTAGACTTTCACACTGCTTTTTAGACTACAAGATGTCAAACACTCCCACATCCTCAGCACAAATATACAGCAAGTACAGACATACAGTCGCCCCTGTGGTGCACATATACTAGATTGATAGAGACTGGTCTTGACTGTCTGCTACATACTGCAGCTTTTTCTAGTCAAAAATATACAGTGACCACTTACAGATCACTCTGTTTAATGGTAGGGCCATTTTAACATTCTAACATAATTTTTTATTTGAAAAGGCACCATGTACAATTTTAACATAAATGTTTTCATTTCATGCATTGTACCAATTTTGTACCAATGGCTAGTAACACGTACATGGTTATTTTGAAAAACTGAGACATTTCCCTTTGTTTACATGCAAATGGAGAATTCGCCTCTGAAACCGATTCTTTCTAAGAGTGGAGATTTAGAAAATCTTTGTTTGCACGTTTGTATGTAAACTGAGACAAACGGGTGTTTAGGCAGCCAATGTCACAGTATGTGCTAGAGCTCGCACGATGTCAAAAAGTGCAATCTATGTTTACTTTGATTTTCGGGATTCTGATTGGCTTACGTGGGCTTGAGCTTCTCGTTACACCGCCACCTACAGGTTTGGCATGCTCTTGACGGCATACATACCGTATTTTTTGGACTATAAGTAGCACAAAAGTATAAGTCGCATCAGTCCAAAAATATCTCATGACGATGAAAAAAACATATATAAGTCACACTGGACTATAAGGACCAATCCCAATTCTACCACTAAGACTTTCCCCTTTCCCCTACCCCTCTGTTTCACGCGTTCAATTGTATACCCCTCTGTTTCACGCGTTGTATACCCCTCTGTTTCACGCGTTCGATTGTATCCTCTCGTCGCTGGGAAATATAATGTAGCGATTCATTATTTAAACTGTATTTAATAAAAGTCGTGGGGCAGCGTTGACAAGTTTATTTTCTCCTGGATGTATGAGCTGCGTGCGATTTCCGATATGTATGTGTGTCAGTAAGCGGGGCATTAATACAGAACGATAATTAAAGGCATAATGTACACCAGTATATGTGTGTATTGTAATAGCTAGATGACGAATGATTGCGTGTGACCTCATGGTAGTGGTGTCCCAATCCTTAGGGGAATATTGTCTCCCCTACCCCTTGACACTCTGTTTCAAGGGACAAGGGGAAGGGGTAGGCGGAGGGGTAGCGGAAGGGAAAGGGGTATAAAATAGAATTGGGATTGTGCCTAAAATTTATTTAGACCCAAGAGAAAACATTACCGTCTACATCCGCTAGAGGGCGCTCTTTGCTGCTCAGTGCTTCAGTGGTAGGCTAGAGGAGCACTGAGCAGCATAGAGCGCCATCTCGCGGATGTAGATGGTAATATTTTCTCTTGATTAATTTCTCTTGGTTCATGTCTAATAAGTTTTGATAAAAGTCGCGCCTGACTTATAGTCCGGAAAATACGGTACACGGGTATGTGTAAATGAACACTTTTCTGAAAACTGGACATGTGTGCACGATGTTATTTTTGAAACCGGAGAGATTGAAATGTTCCGTTTATGATAATAGCCTCCCACATGTAAATATAGCCTAAAACTAAATGCTAAATACACTCACAGGCCAATTTATTAGGTACACCTGTTCAATTGCTTGGTAACACAAATTGCTAATCAGCCAATCACATGACAGCAACTCAGTGCATTTATGCATCTAGATGTGGTGAAGACGACTTGCTGAAGTTCAAACCGAGCATCAGAATGGGGAAGAAATTAAGATTCAAGTGACTTTGAACTTGGAATGGTTGTTGGTGCCAGACGGGCTGGTCTGAGTATTAAAAAAACTGCTGATCTACTGGGATTTTTACGCACAACCTTTTTCTATGGTGAATTCTATTCTATTCTATTCTGTTCGTCTTATTATTCATTAAGCTTGTATATCCCAGTTTTTCTTGCAGAAGCACACACATATAAATATATACTGTAGAAATGCATGCATTGCTGGACCCTTCTGGATGAACCCAGTCTGTGCATTGATCGTCCCTCATTATCCTGTGCATTTTCCCTTATCACCACACAAACACCAGCTCTGTACCGCTGTGCATCTGACAGCATGGATATTTAAATCTACAAATTAGCCCTGAAAATGCCTTAATACACACACACAGATGCATTTGCATACGTCAGACCGGAGAGCTGTATATTCAGTGATGGCAGTGCTCAGCCATAGCAGAACATGAGTGCACGAGCTGTCAGACTGTTTTAAATAAGTGAGGTAAGTACATGGATTCATAATCCCATATTATCACTCGTCCTTCCATGGAACACACGCTCCTGCATTAACTCCCACAGACAGATGCTATGTTTGCAACTGACTTACTTCATATATATATATAAACTATTGGCCAAGTTTGGTGTCATAAATTGTACTTGTTTAGATACAATATAATAATAAAGCTGCCAGTTTAACTATAAGTGGGGCCTCTTTTGCAAAATTATAACTTTGCATTTATACATATATTTAGCATAAGAATGATTCGCCTCTCGACAGTCTTCCAGTTCAAGCTACAGTCTATTTAAAGTTATTAAATTACAGTGATCAGTTATACAAGATGCTAACAAGCTTAATCTCTTTGAAAGATGCATCTTATGCTCACCAATTCTGTATTTTATAATTCAAAATACAGTGATCTTGTGAAATATATTAACATTTTAAACTATTTTCTATTAGAAAATATTTTAAGATGTAATTTATTCTACATTATTATTTATATTATTTTTTAATCAAAATCTTTTGTAACATTATAAATGCCTTTGTTGTAAATATAATGTGTCCTTGCAGATTAAAAGTTTTAAATATCCACACTTTTAAATATCTACCAAATCATATAGTTTATTTTTTCAAACTGCAGTATTTTCCTGGCACAAAAGCAACTGGGATTTTTAAATGAATGCATGCATGAACAGCTCCTAATTAGTGAGACAGCATCAAACTTTCTACTAAAAACACCCATATACTGTATATTTATAAAATGAAAGAAAAAAAATGGATGTAGAAAAAATGATGTGATTTAAGGCGACACAGAACTCAAAAAAAAAAGGAAGCAAAATTCTGTCATCATTTCTCACCCTTGAGTTGTTGTAAACCTATATTGAATCTCTTTCTCCTGTTGAAGATAAAAGAAGATATTTTGAATAACATCGGTACCTAAACAATTGCTGGCCCCAACTGAGATACATAGTATGGAAAATAAATAATTATCGATGGGGACCAGAAACTGTTTGGATACCCACATTCTTCAAAATATCTTCTTTTGTGTTTAATTTACATTGATCACCTGAACAGACCCTGAATTTCCTATAGGGTTACTCTCCCTGTGTTTCAGTATTTCCTCAAGTCACTCAACTATAAAACCTATGCACAATGCAATGGGGCACTAATAACCAGCTATGTGGTGTTATGTCACGCTATACTACTACTTTTTGGAAAACAACAGCATTTTGAAAACAGCTGAACTGTTATTACACTGCTAAACGTGTTGTGCATAACATTAGGACTTTCTAGTTAGCTGCGCCCCAACATTGCATGGTAGTGTGCTATTGCGAATACTGTACTGGTTGGTTGAAAATTTGAGAGACATGAAGGCTTTTGATCATAATAAGAGCTCTGAGGTACACCGAGTGCTTTTCTTTAGTGTACTCTGAAGCCATTTGTAGTCAGAGAGAGCATGTGTGACAGTGAGAGGCAGAGAAGGAGCCGCTCTTCTGAAGAAAGAGAAGGAGAATAACACAGAACAAAGCATTTGAGTAGATCTCAAAATCAGCTCTAATAGATATTAGCACCAGTCAGAGTGGCAAGACCGAAAGAACTGAGGAGTTTGAGAGACAAGCGCATTTATTCTGACATTAGGGAGAAAGGACGGACATGATCAGCGGGTCTGCAATTATTCTGAGATAATCGGGCAGTTTTCACCAGTGTTGCTGAAAATAAAAACTAGTCTATAAAACCAGAAGAAAGCTGTCTGGTAGTATTTGCATTGGTCTTCCTGGAAGTGCATGATATAAAATTTTAGTTATTGGCTGTTAAAATAAAATACTGTACTATTGATATATATATATATATATATATATATATATATATATATATATATATATATATATATATATATATATATTACAATATGTGTATTCAAAGTGTGGGGTGTGCAACATTCAGAATTGAATTGAGAATGTTTTTTTAAATTCCATTTCACTTCCTCCATTTGAACCAAATCCAAATTGCGGAAGCATTATACAGATATATGTTGATAATATTTAAAAAATATACACTTGCAGTTTGAATTTAAATGTACAAATTTTGTTATAATTGAATGAAATTCAATGCAACTATTTTTAATTTTAAAGGTTTTAAGAATAGTTGAAAAGCCATGAAATTTGGATGGATGGATGGATGGATGGATGATGGAACAAACGATGAATGGATGGATGGATAGCTAGATAAAATGATGGATGAATGATAGAATGATAGATCGAATGATAGTTCGAAAGATAGATAGATAGATAGATAGATAGATAGATAGATAGACAGAGAGATAGATAGATAGTTTTTTGCAAAAGCAGCAACTCAGACATGAAGCAGAAGACCACATAACCTCACAGAGCAGATCACTGAGTGCTGAGGTGCATGGTGCGTGAAAGTCACCAACGCAAGTTCCAAACTTCTACAGGCATTAATAGGAATAAGTTTCCATGGCCAAGCAGCTGCATGCAAGCCTCACAACACCAAGTACAATGTCAAGTGTTGGATGGGCTGGTTTAAAGCAGACCACCACTGGACTCTGGAGCAGTGGAAACCCATCTGTGGAGTGATAAATCATGTTTGGCAGTTTGATGGTCGAGTTTGGGTTTGGCAGATGCTAGGAGAACATTACCTGTCTGACTGCCAACTGTAAAGTCTGGTAGAGGAGGGATAGTGGTATGGGTCTGTTTTTCAAGGGTTGGGCTAAGCTCCTAACTTCCATTGGAGGCAAATCTTAATTCTTCAGCATAACATATTGGACAATGCTTTGCTTCCAACTTTGTAGGAAAAGTTTGGGGAAGGCACTTTTCTATTCCAGTATGGCTGTGCCCCAGTGCACAATGAAAGGTCCATAAAGATATGGTTGGATAAATCTGACAAACTTGAATGGCCCGCAGTGATTTCTGACCTCAACCCCATCAAACAACTTTGGCATGAACTAGAATGGAGATTGTGAGCCAGGCATTCTCGCCCAACATCAGACCTCACACATTCCCACAGAAACACTTCCAAATCTTGCTAAAAGCCTTCCCCCAAAGAGAAGAAGATGATAAAGCTGCAAAAGAGTAACCTACTCCATATTAATGTCTATGCATTTAAAATGGGATGTCTTTAAAGTTGGTGTAATGGTCAGGTGCCCCAATACTTTTGTCCATAAGGAGAAGATGCTCTGAAAAATAAGCAGTCAACAAATTGTCTCTTTCACATCAGACATTATTTTCCTTTAGTTTACAGGCAAAATATTGCTAACATTAGCCAAAATCTTGCTTGAGTCTGTGCTGCACCATTTCAATTTCACATATCAATGAGGATGTCAGAACGTGACATGATTGATCAACATAAAACGCTGCCAGTCGAGAGCCGTCTTAAGACATATTTCAAACTGTTTGACATAAAAGCCACACAGTGATGTGGCACAGCTTGCCTTGGCTTTTACCCAAAATCTCACTGGGGTCGTATCATACAAGCTGACAAGCAACAGCCGTAACAGACAGAAAACAATCACACAGTCTTCCTTGTTTCATTTCGGAAGATTGGAGCTTCTGTAATATATTTACAAACCCGCTGACAGTGGTCCCAAACCCGACAAACTGACAAATGTTCTCTGAAATTCAGGGAATTCATCCTTGAATTCCTATGAGTGCGGAGCCAAAGACAAATTTAGCCGCAAGTGATGTGAAGTGGGAAAGATTTACACTTCCTGCAGTCAGAGAGACTTCCTGTCCTGAGGGGGTCACACAGGAGGTACGCTTGGTTGATTTTGGGAGGCAATAAAGCAAACATTGCTGTGTGTCAGACGAGGAAAAGAGCGCGGCATCAAAGAGCAGCTTAGAGGAGCCTCTCTTTCTCTCTCTCGCCGCGGGCTGAGCGGTCTGCGTTCACGCGTGTGTGAGTTCCAGAACACAGCACGACCATGATGTCAAAGCACATTCACTGACTATTACTCTTTGCAGTCAAAACACACTCACAAACACAGACGCGCTCTTATTTAAAGCATACAGGAAATCAAAATTGACCCTATTTACTAGTTTGGTCTTATTGTGCGGAACTCATCAAAAAACTCCATCCAACATTTTTCACTGTTGAACATGTTGAAATTATAGGCCACATTACAGAAGTGAAATGGGTTGAAGATTAACTTTATGATTTCTGACATGCAAATTAAAATGAAATGCAAAAATAATGACTGGTAATAATAGCTTACACATTTTACGTTTAATGCAACACTTGCTAATGCTCCTTCAATTACTCGAATAACAGAAACGAATTAAATTGTAATATTAATCATATAATTATTTATATTTAAAAAATGTAATGCAATAAATAAATGCATAAAATTAATTAATATTTTAATTCATAATAATCATTATAATCACTGAACAACTGAAATATTTTTTTATTCTATATGGCCAAAGCAAAGGTGCCAGTGATATAAATGAACAAATGAACACATTTATTTATTTATTTACATTTATTTCTCTTTTGATATCTTTTTATTTATTTCACATCACATATATATATATATAATATATAATTAAACATGTAAACAATTAAACAATACTTAAAAATATTTACAAATAAAACCATACAATACAATAAATATATGATATAATAATGATTGAATATTGAGTAATACTCAAATATTGATATTTTTATTTTATTTTATTTTAACCGAAGCAGAGGTGACATGGTATCCAAAATATAAATCTTAAATTTTTTTCTTTCTTTTTTTTTTTTTAATTAAAATTAAAATTAAAACTAACTTTTATTATTTCCAAAGCATCACTACATTTAAACACTACAGATAAACACAATGCACAAATATACAAAAATAAATTTACACACCATACACAGAAACACAATCACTAACAGACATACACACAGCACACACATGGTTCAAGCACTATATCGTGCTGCTTACAGACAGTGTGTCGAATCTGACCACATGCTAAGAGGGGCTTCAGCTCTGCCCATGGTCCAGTGATGGCCAGGTTTACAGCCTTCACTTAAATTAAGACCCTCAGCTTAACACACACACATACACACACACAGCTAAGAGCTGCCAAAAGCTTCCAGGCCTGAGTAAACATGCAGCGATTAACCCATCACTACAGCTCAGGACCACCAGAACCATCTCTAGCTTTCCCTGCTCAGTAATAATGCATGCTAAACAGTGACTTCTGGACATCCATAAACCTGTCAACTAACAGCAGGCTGACAGAAAGCACACTGCCTCCTTCAGCGCTAGCATTCAGAGTTTTCATCTCGGATGTGTTCAGAATTGCATAATAAAATAGCATTGCATAATAATATAGTACAATTTCCTCAATGCATAGAATGCATATTTGCCAAAATGTGGAGAATACAGGCATTCAGTCTCATCCAGATTCTCAATCCCCTCTTTCCCATTCTGTGCAATATGATCACAAGCTCTTATTCTGTGTTGTTCATTGATATGTTGTCAGCAGTGTTGTGGGTAACGCGTTACAAAGTAACGCGTTAGAGTACTCTAATTACTTTTTTCCTGAAATTTGTAACTTAACGCGTTAGTTTCGTGCGTAAGTAATCAGTAACTTCGTTATTTTTTTTAAAAAGTAATCCGTTATTTTAAGGAAAGGAAAATCCCGACTGCAGCCTGCTTTTTGTCAGACAGTAGTCCTAGGTCTACTGTGCCACCTGCGGATGTATCAGCGGAGCCGAAACTCTGTGATCGTGAAGTCAATGGCTGTGATGCGTCTGTGCCCTGCGCCTGACCCTGTGTGTGTGTGTGTGTGTTTTTTTTTTTTTCGAACTCCTGGCAAGATAGCAGAGAGGACAGCGTTTGGTTTATGGAAGTACGCACATTATTTTCAATTTGTCAACGAAAAAACGGTAAAATGCACACTCTGCTTTAATGAAAAGCTTCTGTCGACCGCCAAAAATTCTACCTCAAATTTAACGCTACGTTTTAATCACTAATTTTAAGAGTAAATGTAAGAGGACTGTGTTAAAGCGAATTTAGGCTTGTGACTGTGAGTGACACTTTAATAATAATTAGTTCGGCTATTAAGCGATTTGTCATTTGCCTGTGTGGCAGGATTTAATTCGGTTTGTTATCATTTTTGTTTGAAAGGCAGCTGTTAATTTCTGTTAGATCATTGGCTGGCTTGTTGTTCATCATTTCTAAATTGATTTAAATCTGCAAGCCTGTTTAAGGTTGTGTTTACAAGTAAGCATACTTGTACTTTGATAACTGCATTATTTAAAGTTAAAGAAAAATCAGGAGTTATCTTGTGGTGCTCATAATATACAGTAGCCTAGGCTACCCGGGCTGGGTAACGTTAGGTGAGAATTTTGATTAATAATATATTCTGTGATAATAAATAAATAAAACGCTATGTGGAATAGCCGATTGCTGACTGCCTTTCCTGTTATTGTTATCCTGAAGTGTTAATTTAGTCGGATGACTGACGTTATTCATTGTCGGGAGTCACGACTTCTAGGTGCATTTAAAGGGGCCGGGGGCTGTGTCTGTCGTGTGTGAGCCGCTGCAAACGGCTTTTAATTTTTGGTAACGCATGAGTACTCTAACGCGTTACTTTTATGAATAGGTAACGCTGTATCATAACTGATTACTTTTAATTGATGGTAACGTTGTAACCTAACTAACTACTTTCCAAAGTAACTATACCCAACACTGGTTGTCAGTGGCTAAACTGCTATGATTTTATCACGGGTACAGGGTGTTATAAGGCATGACATGACACAGCAATTTGATGAAAGACACCAAAGTAGACTAGAAGTGAAATTTAATGGGATAAAAACAACTTTTCCACCAAATCATATACTGCATTATTCTTATCTTAGGCGATAGTCAAGCAACTTTGCAAGGACAGTCTGGCACTTCTGATTCACAGTCTGTAAGTACATTTTCATAAAGGATTTACCAATGATGATTCAAATCAAGAGTTTTGAGCAGTGTAAAGTAGAGCTTGTTCTTTGTCGTGCAGACATGGTTTTATGTTTATGCGGCGCGATCCAACGCAATGCGTAACATGACAGTATAAGTCATTATAATCAGTAATTATGTCTCCACTAGATGCAACAAATGCCTCGTTTATAATGGGTTTTATTATTTTTGTCCTGTACACATTATCACAGCCAATAACAACGCATTGGAAAGCTGGCCAATCAGCACACACCTCGCTTTTCCGAGGATGAGCTTTGTAAAAATCTTTGCGTTTCAGAAAGGCTGGGCATAGAGGGGAAACAATATGTACATTATGTGGAAAATAATGTGTTTTTTAACCTTAAACCTCATAAACACATTGCATTACACCCAATACACAAAATAAATTTCTTTTTAGCAACATCATATGACCCCTTTAAAATAAGACACGTTGAGATTAGAAATTTTGAATTAATGAATAAAAAGACAAAAAGTAAGAGAAGCATAAAGGGTGCTGCACAATAGTTTTATTGCTAAAACTAAAACTATTAAAAATAGTTTTCATCAATTGAAATTAAGCTGAAATGTAACAATATAACTAAATAGTAGATTTAATTAAAAAAACGTAAACTTGAAAAGCTTGAAAAGTAAAATAGTACTAAATTTACTAAATTAAATTAAATTGAAATAAAAAATACAAGCTAAACAAAAATATTTAAAAGCTAATAAAAAGATAAAATCACATGACAAAATAAAACATAAAATAAAATTTTAATGATAAAAAATATATATTTAAAATATTAATAAATACTATAATAGTTTCACAATGCAAAAAAAGCAGCTCATCGTGTGGTAAAATGGAAAAGCATGAGTATTGCACAAAAACACCTCATTCAAACAAGGTTAAGTTCATTCAGCTCCAAATGAGATTGTTTTACTTGTAACTCCCATTTACAAGCATTCCTTCAGATATAAAAAGACACAATCATGACTTTTAAAAATAAAAAGGTGCAACTTTGCAAAATGGAAGAATAGGTAGGGTAAGGTTTTTCATGCAAATTCTATATAAGTAGCCTATAAGTCTTTTCAAATACACAACAACTGTTACTGAAAAAAAAAACATCTATATACAACACATCATCTAGTCTACATTTGGAAATTTTGTTTTAGAATGAAACAAATGTAAAATTATGAGCATATAGTGGAATGAAAGAAGAAAACACTTCTGAAAACACTATTTCATGAACGTCAGTGATGTGGATTACTTCTGGATTATTGCTGTTATACTTGTGGATGTTTGGATGCTTTGGGATAGACTGCTGGTAATCAAACAGTCGGTGGTTCCCATTGACTTCCATAGTAGGAATAGTAATTCTATGGAAGTCAATGGGTACCACCAACTTTTTGATTACAAGCAATCTTCAAAATATCTTCTGTTATGTTCAACATAAGAAAGCAACTCATATAGGTTTGGAACGACATGAGGGTGAGTAAATGACAGAATTTTCATCTTTGGGTGAACTATCCCTTTAACTGCAGAGGAACCATGGGTGAGCAAGTGATGTAATGCTAAATTTCTCCAAATCTGTTCAGATCTTGAATAGCCTGAGGGTGAGTAAATCTTCAGCAAATGTTCGTTTTGAGTCAATTATTCCTTTATCAAGTTGCAAAATAAAAAATAAAAAAGTCAGCCAGTTTGTAGGGCAGAATTGTTCAGATTAACTTAGTACAGCAGAAGTACTTGATTTCAGACATCATCTTTAACCTCAATCAGTATTTCCATATCCTATTTTCTTTGTTTCTTTCATCTCCTCTCAAATCTGTTATATAAATCTCCTAATCATTCGCTCTCAGATTTGTGCTTTAATTGCTCTACTGCAGTCGTCTGTGTACACTACAATGTTTCACTGTGGGAATGAAATGAATCCAATACTCAAAAAAAAAAAAAAAACTAAACAAATTTAGAGACAAAAAAAAGAGATGGTAAAAAAAAAGAAAAGAATGGAATTTGGGAAATGATCTCTGATGAGTTTCCCAGCAGGAAAAGCCCCTCCCTGCTTCTCATTCTCTTTCATCCACACTGTTGTACACTCTTCTCCTTGATCTATCCATTTCTCCCTCTTTCTGATTCTCCAGTGTCCACATTTGTTCTTTCAGAAACACCACATGCATTTCTCTCCTATACTCAGTTCCTCCACTAATGAGTTCAAATGAGGCAAAACACGCACATCACAAGAAACTCCTAAACTCACGCACATACATGCACACTCGATTTCTCAAAAATGAATACAGACCTTGAGGTCCTTGAGAAAATAAAATATTGAGCAGTTGCTTCCAGCATGCATGTCTACACTTAGAGGATATTGATACATCTACTGTAAGTGGCTCATTTGTGTTTGTACAGCAAAGGATGTGATGGGTATGAAACACTTAAAGGTGAAATATGTCATTTTCTGCACCCTTAGCACTGGTTGAAGGGAAAAAAAAGAGAGAGAGTCTACATTAGAGTAGTCAACTGCAAGTGGTAAAGACTATTTCTAGAAGGCATTTTATTGGTCAAAAATATATTCTGGAGTTCAAGCGGTACTGTTGTCTTTGTAATTTCTGGGATATCTTTGGATTTGGGATAATAATTATTCGTAAAATGTGAAGTAGAATCTGTGTTCACACTCGTGTCAGACAACAAAACTGGAGTCACTATGAAAACACGATTCAGTCCTATTACAAGTCCATTGCAAGAGGTAGAAAGCATTTCTGCGAGAATTTTATTGGACAAAATGTATTTTGGAATTCTGTCTGAGAGGCAGATATGTTGTCTTTGTGATTTCTGGGATATTTTTGATTTGGGATAATAATTATTCATAAAACATGAAGCAGAATCTGTGTTCACACTTGTGTCAGACAACAAAACTGGAGTCACTATGAAAACATGATTCACTCCTAATGCTAGTCGATTAAAAGTGTTAAAAAGCATTTGTAAGAAGATTTATTGGACAAAAATGTATTCTGGAGTTCTGGCTGAGAGGCGGTACTGTTGTCTGTGATTTTTGGGATAATAACTATTTACAAAATTTAAAGTAGAATTTGCATTCACACTTGAGCCACTGTGATTCACTACTACTGCTAGTTGATTGCAATTGGTAGATATCATTTCTAGAAGGCATTTTACTGGACAAAAATATGCATAAAACTATAAATCTGCAACATTAATTTTGTAAACTTTTTAAAGGATGCTTGCTTACAGATTAACCTCAAAGCTAACAGAAATAGACTACTCTCATTCTGATTTCATGAGTTCTCAACCTTCACTTCAACAACTAACCCAGCCTATTTGTCATGTTAAACAACCCACAGATTCAGTAGCTTTACTGCAAATCCAATAGGAAAGTTCCCAGTTCATACATCAACGTCAGTGCTTGTGTCTGGCCTCGCATTTCGCCTTGCAGCACTGCAACAGTCAAGTTCAGCTTTGTCTTTGAGACGGTTCCCCTTCATTCAGCCATAACTGATTCACAATGCACTTCTCCGGATCGCGCACAGGTAAACGGCTCACCGTGATGAACAACAGCACAGACAACAGCATGTCCTGGCCCATCGGATAAACATTTACTCCGATACAGTGTCAGCACAGTGACAGGCAGAGAAGCGAATGCAACATTTATGAGGTGTGCTCTCTTGATCTTGTGTTGGTTTAGTGCCAGACTCTTTAAAGCCTTGTGTTCTGTATAAGCAGCTGGCAAACTTACTCAGTGTGAATCACAGCTAATGCGATCCATCCAGTGCAGCTCATTACCGCAGAGCGCGTGCGAGCATCTGGGTTTTTAGTGCATGCCTTTGTCTGTGCATGTGTTTCTAAATGTGACCAGCGAGCATGTAATTGCATTTTGCAGTCTTTTTTTCTGGGAACATCTAATAATTACTGTCCAAGTCCCATGTTTAATAAACTCAGAGGTAATGCAATGGGCTTGATTCATTTATAAGAGAACCTTGCAAATTGTTAATGTGTGTGTGTGTGTGGGGGGGGGCATGTTTTTGTGACATATCAGGACACAACTTTGTATAATGACATGGGTATGACACAGAATATGTAACCATATTACATGGAGAGAGTGACTTATGAGGACATAACCCATTTCCCCATTTTTCAAAATGCTTATAAATCATACAGAAATAGTTTTTTTATGAAAGTAAAATTGCACAAAGTTTCCTGTGAGGGTTAGGTTTAGGTGTAGGGTTGGTGTAGAATATACAGTTTGTACAGTATAAAAACCATTACGCCTATATGATGTCCCCACTTTTCACAAAAACAAGCATGTGTGTGTGTGGAATTACTCCAGTTTTCAGTGTCACATGACCCCTTCAGAAATCAGACTAATATGCTGATTTGTTGCTCAAGAAATATTTTTAAGAATTTTGATTTTTAAAAAAAAAATAATTTAAACACCAGTAATAACAAATCAGCATGTTAGAATGATTTCTAAAGGATCATGTGACACTGAAGACTGGAGTAACAATGCTGAAAATTCAGTTTCGCATCACAGGAATAAATTACATTTTAAAATATATTCAAATAGACAACAATTCTTTTTAAATGTGTATTTGTAAATTTTCATAATATTTCACAATATTACAGTTTTACAATATTTTGATCAAATAAATGCAGCCCTGATAAGCAAAATAGACTTCTTTCTAAAATATGTAAATCTTAATTATTCCAAACTTTAGTCCAGTAGTACATATGTATTTTTCATCTTGCATTTCTTCTTCTTTTTTTCTTTTTTTTTTTTTTGGCTCACAAAAGACTTTTTTTTTTTTTTTTTTTTTTTTGAATACACTGTGTATGAACAATGACAAAAGTTTTTCAAAATATCTTCTTTTGTGTTCCACAGAAGACAGAGTCATACAGGCTCGGAATGACATGAGGATTCATGAATGAGTCAGTAAATGACAGAATTATCATTTTTCAGTGTTCTGCTCCTTTAAAGACAACAATTTCCTGATCTTATTGTGAACAATTTGTCAATGCACACTATACCAAAGAATATGCGTTTGTAATTCTTTCTATCACAGTTTCAACCAAAACGGCTTCTGAAAAGACTTTTCTTTCCATCTTATGTAACCAAACCATTTTTTTTTCATCTTGAATAACTTTTTTCACTCAATATCTAGGGTTACAGAAGTAAAACACATTTCATTAATTGTTTTAAATAAGCATGGAAGTATAACCAATGCATTATAAAAATGTTCAGCTTACCCGTCCAATCAGAACTGGTTCTGGTCCACTATATTCCTCTATCACAAAAAACTGGTTCCAGATCCAGCTTCTTCGGCTGCGGGATTGTGAAGGCATCTCCTCCAAATTTGGACCAGTAAAGGTCCCATGGAAATCACCACTGCTGTCTGACTCCTGGTTGCCCATCATTACAGTTTGCACTTCCTGATTGCTATTTAACCCAGACGCTGGCTTCAGAAGTATCACGCTGGCATCAGATGAGCCATTCAGAGTGGATCTGTCAGGTTTATTTTCATCTACTGCAGGAGTTAGTTCAGCAGGAACGAAATGATCATGAGATCTAGATATTTTGGAGTCCTGGGTTAGAGTTGATACCTTAGTCTTTGTGATTTCAGGGATATCTTTAGATTTGGGATAATAATTACTTTCATTACGTAGAGTAGAATCTGTGTTCACACTTGTGCCAGACAACGAAACTGGAGTCACTCTGATTTCAAATTCCGATTTTGCAGTTTCTTCAATCTGTGCTTGATGCAGTCCTGATAAAGACTCTGTTTTGTCTTTGTTGCTTTTTGGTAAAATCCTCAAATTATCTTCATTTTTCTTTGCTAAAGTTGGTGTTCCTGCTGTGTTGGCAAATGGCATCTCACTTTGCTTTTCCTCCACGTCTAGATGCTCCACCAAACTTTCTTTCCTTGCGGTTTCCTCACTCTTCCATCTTTTTAGTGGAGCACTGCTTCCCCCGAGCTCTGGGCACATGAACAGAAAGAGCAGTGCAGCCCAGATATGGCCACTCATCGTGCCTCACTTCGTTATTAGTCACAATGTTTGCCACAGGGGGAAGAACAATAAGATCGACCTTCACTCACACTCTGTCTTGCTGTGTGGGAGGCTGCTCCATTCATCTCCTCTTCTTAATTCCTTATTCTTCATGAGTCTCAATGGTCATTTAGCATCTTATCCACTTTTTTCGGATTATATTTCTCTCTTTAGGTCTGGTTAAACACAAAGGGCGATTCCCATGGTTTGGGTTTGATCAGGCAAACCTGTTCAAAGAGATAAGAGAATGAGAATCAGTGCTGATCATGAGTAAACGTCATTGGGATTTGCGGTTGGGATTACTGGAAAAACAGCACAGTTTTAATAAGGGTACAGAAATGAGTCATGGGTACACAAATGTGCACAACTAGCAAGGGTTCATAAAACTTTTAATCGCTTAGAATCTGGGACTGCTTTTCACAGTAATTTTAAAACAGATTTTTTGAAAAATCATGAAAATATCTTATTGTCTACAAGTCTTTTAGTCAAATTGAGTAGAGTTGGGCGATGATATAGTTTACATTCTGCAATGATGCAAGCAAGGAATCAGTAATTTTGGATATGTTATATAATAGGCTATATATCACCCTACATGTTTATACATATGCAAATAAAGTCAAACATATGAAATTTTGTATTAAAAAACAATTCGGACGATGAAACAATTGACATTTTGCAATACTAAAAGCAATCATGCAGTTGATATTTGCTATACAATATAGCATGTATCGCTTTATGTGTATACTGACATATGTCCAACTCTACATAAAGAGCTTGGTGATAATATATAGCCTATTTACTTTTTGTGACAAGATAAAGAAATCAGGCAGCGGAGATTTATTTTCTATGTAGTGTAAATTGCTTTACATGAATGTGCTGTATGTATGCAAACAATAGCTGTGCAAAAATACATTTTACATTAGCTGATATTTCTTCAATGATATGAAGAATCACGACAATAAACAACAGATACAATGTATATTGCTTTATATCTAATACTTCATTTAAGGATTTGCCTTATGTTAAAGTGAAATGAACAAAAGCAGGCAGCTACTCTAATCTTAACATGTTCAACATAAATTACAATCTTGCAATATTCTTTAAACTGCTCTTGGACATCTCACAAACTTTATGTTCATGAAATGTAATTACTGGCATGAATTTTAGGTGGCTAAGCACTTTGGAACAGTCAATCACTTGGGTCTTGAAAATGTGTTGATTTGTGTGATTGAGCATTTTACCGGGCTGTCTCTAACTGTACAGACGAGGTTATTGCCATCCATATTAAGGCTAGTTCAACCATTTTACATTCTGGCACCAAACCATATCCTCATTGACTTATGCAGCACATTTTCTTTGAGGCACAGATGCTCTAAACTGAAAACAACTCGACCATTTCAACAAGCAATACTACCTTCAAACAAGACTATTTGTAAAAAATAAAATAATAAACTGTCCTTTTATAAAAAAGTATTTCATAATAATTCAGCTGTACAACTGCTTTCCTTTACTTCAAAGTGTTTTACTATAGTGTTCCTGTAGCTCAACTGGCAATGCGTTGCGTTAGCAAGCAAGCTAGCGCAAGGTTGGGGGTTTAATTCCCAAGGAACCCATGATAGGTAAAAATTGATAGCCTGAATATACTGTAAGTCGCTTTGGATAAAAGTGTCTGCTAAATGCATAAATTAAAATTAAATTAAATAATAGTTTACATTCTAGCTTTACTATCTTTGTGAAAAAGACGTACACTTTAGCGTATTTTTAACTTAATATGGAAATAATATACTTAAGTGCAAACTTAATGTAATGTTTAAATCTCATGTAATTGCGTATTAATTACAATCTATTAGTTTTCGTTTATATTAAATTAAATTAGCTGAACTTTAGCAGCAATTAGCTTAATGCAATAAAAATGTATATGTAAAAATACATCTGTATTTTTTTAAGCATGGTTAGCATTTATTATAAAATATACTTTTATACTATATAAGCTTGTATGCCATGAATTTAAATATATTTGTAAATACTTATTTGTAATGATTCGAATGTTATTTACTTGTAACTTTTAATATTTATCAAATAACATACTACACTTGAAATTAAAATTTACTACGTAAGTAAAAAATTTTTCTAAAATGTACATTTTAAAAGTGTACTGAAGTGAGTTAAAAAACTGTTACGAAAGAGTACTCTTACTCTTTTTGCAAGTAGTCTTTTTTAATTTACTTTTAAGATTTGAAATACACAACAAGTGCACATTTAATACAATTAAGCGCACTTATTTTCACACAGGTACACATCTTAATAATTTTACCATATTGTGGCTTTATAGCATTTATAACGTTCCATTTTCTCTGCATCTAATGCATCTTAACTGTGCTGGTAAACTGTGACATTTTTCACTTTCTCTAAAATCTTGTTGTGGCCTAAACAGTCAGACAGTTTTCCCTAAACAGATTAAGAGCAGGAGAGAAACAGTCTGCAGCTCTCCTCACACATTTAGACAGCCAACTGAGAAAATAACCTCACAATTTTAGTGAATGTAATCTTATGGCCATGGCACTGTAGCTAAATTAAGAGTTGCTATTTTGCCTTTTTCTTTGATTATCTAATGAGTATGAACTCATTACACACACACACACACACACACACACAAAGACTTGGCTAAATCCCTCTTCAAATGTCTCGCTAACAGTACTTAGCGTTTCTCGAAAAACAATACGGTCATGTTGAACTCGGTGCATCTCTCAAGAGACCGCAGTGGTGTAAGTAATCTCTGATCAGTGATTCAGAAGGAAACATCAAATGTCAGCCTTCACAATCCTGACTGGCTCGGAGCTCAGGCTAGTTGGAGAGCTGAGACTCAGGCTACATCCAAACTTTCAATTATCAGAGTTGTGTGACTCTTGAACCTTGGTGTTTGTACAGAAGTGGCATTTTGTAATTGTATTTCTTTACAACTGGGAGCTACCCATAGAAAAGTCAAGATGAAAACTAACTTTGAAAAACTAGTTTTTAACATTTATGGAAGAAAATGTGAGTGGTGCAAAATGTATTGCTTATTTGGTGCTAAGGTTGACTTGTTGACCTAATGAATAATCAAACCCATTATTTTTCCTTGGAACTCTGTATAGTTTTAGTTAGTTGAGATTAATTGTTTAGTATGACATTTGTATCCTCAGTTTATTAGGCCCATATATTTATTTTCATTTACTATTGTTTAAGTATAAATTTTTCTTAAAATATATATATTATCTTTCATTTGCTCATCTATATAGTGTACGGGCATTCTATTTCTTCTTTTGATCAATGTTGAAATATGTTTAATATTTTTTGTAGAAACCATTTTTTTCAGGATTCTTTGATATGAATGGAAAGGTCATATATATATGAAACATTTTAATGAAATATTTTAATGAAAAATTGCTGAATGAAAGCAAGTATTAATGTCTTTTTTCTTATCAAGTGCAGTTTATCACAATTTCCACAAAAAAAATTGTAAGTGCCACAAGAGTTTTCAACATTGATAATTTATGGATATTTAAAGCATATTAGAATGATTTCTGAAGGATCATGTGACATTGAAGACTGAAGTAATGATACTGTAAATTCAGTTTTGCATCACAGGAATAAATTATATTTTAAAATTATTAAAATAGAAAATCAGATTATTTTAAATGGATATAATATCACACAATCTTGCCGTTTTACTGTATTTTTATTAAATTTTTAAAATATATAAAAAAATGAAACCTTGTTTTAGGGTTGGTTAAGATAGTCATGCCTGGAACTCAACCCAAAACTTTGTTACAGACCCTCTTCTCAGGAGGAATATTAAGACAGAACCTATTGCAAGACAAGCACATTAGCCCTTGACTAAGATTGGTTTTCGATCGCAGTGAATTGCCATTTAGTTGAAGCTCTGCAATGTCCGAGATGAGAAAACCTTTTGCACCAAGCCGCCGCATCACCACGGTAGTCCACAGCACCCCTGCAAAAAACATTAACTTTAATTTATTCTGAATCGCTCCCATCCCCCGACTGAATAAAACATATGCGATATGTACAGTACAAATCCCCGTGACAGTCTTGCTTGCCCTGGGTCTTTGTTCACAGCGAAAGAGCTTGTACCATCGGCCATGAAACGCATCATTAATAGAAAGCAATAAAGTCGCTGTATGGGCCGCTGCCTCCCCGGCTGTGGATCAATATTGTTTCCACACATCAGCGGCGGTGACAGCAACAGTATCGCGGGAGAAAGTAATAGAGACAGGTGGAAGTGAGTGGGCTGAACATGGCTGTAATGGAATGTCAAGGCCAAACTTATGCAACTGAGTCCAATTAATCAGCAGCCTTTGATGGACGTGACAGTAAACAAGTGAATAAAGATCAGAACAAACTGACCTATGTGTTCTTTTTTTTGTAATGCTGAGAAATAAGAGTTCAGGTCAGGTCATTTCTGCTGCATTTCTTCTGAAACATTTTATCATATTCCAGCTCTACCTTATCAAGCATTATACACCAATTCAGCTCTAATACATCAGGTACTTCACTATATTTCAGCTTTAATATATGTCAAGATTTTTTCCATTCATGTACCATACTACATCATTAGCATTTTACCATTTCAGCTTTTCGATTCTTTCAGTATTTTGGCCATATTCTAGCTTTTTTTTTTTTTTTTTTTAACCAAATTCAAGCTTTACTACATTCCAGCTTTACGGCATCTCAAGAATTTGACCAAATTTCAGTTTTACCACACCTCAACTATTTGGCTTTATTTTACCATATTCCAGCTGAGCCAAATCTCATGTATCTTACTATATTCCAGCTAGATCACATCTCAATAATTTTACCATATCCCAGCTTTACCACATATAAAGCACTTTACCATAATCAGTCTTTACCACATATGGACTACTTTACCATATTCCAGATCTAGTACATCTTAAATATTTGACTATATTACATTTTTACCACATATGAATATTTGACCAAATTCAAGTTTCACCATATATCACATTCCAGCTTTAATCTAAAAAACTAAAACATTTTACAATAACAACTTACGTATTTTACCATATTTCCACTTTTCTAAGTCTTTTGTATTTTTGCCATATTCTGGCATCACCACACGTATTTTACCACAATCGAGCTTCACTACAATTTAAGTATTTTACCGTATTCAAGCTTTACTATGCCAAATATTCTACCATATTCAATCTTTAGCTTACTGAAACTTAAATGTTTATCAGGATCCAAACTTTACAACAACAAAAGCATGTGTCACTACCAACCAGTTTTACTGTATCTACAGTATTTTTACTGTATTCCTCAACAACTGAGCTGATAATACTGTTTTTGACTGCTAGAGGTTGCTTTGTATTCATGTGCGCAACACCGGTTATAAGGCCTTTTTACGTGCCAGTGATTTTTTTATATGAGGTAGCATTTTATGGTTAACATGAGACCTGATTTTGAGTAACATTTCCCACCATTCATTCCAATAGGCCCTAAACACAGCAGAATCTGCATTAACTGTAAGATTCTTCCTCTAAAGTGTTGCTCTACTGGGTCGAAAATTCAAAGCGGTCCTTGTCATGGGTCCTATGTGTTCTTTTTTTTTTTTGTAATGCTGAGAAATAAGAGTTCAGGTCAGGTAATTTCTGCTGCATTTCTTCTGAAACATTTTATCATATTCCAGCTCTACTTTATCAAGCATTATACACCAATTCAGCTCTAATACATCAGGTACTTCACTATATTTCAGCTTTAATATATGTCAAGATTTTTTCCATTCATGTACCATACTACATCATTAGCATTTTACCATTTCAGCTTTTCGATTCTTTCAGTATTTTGGCCATATTCTAGCATTTTATTTTTATTTATTTATTTATTTTTTTTACCAAATTCAAGATTTACTACATTCCAGCTTTACGGCATCTCAAGAATTTGACCAAATTTCAGTTTTACCACACCTCAACTATTTGGCTTTATTTTACCATATTCCAGCTGAGCCAAATCTCATGTATCTTACTATATTCCAGCTAGATCACATCTCAAGAATTTTACCATATCCCAGCTTTACCACATATAAAGCACTTTACCATAATCAGTCTTTACCACATATGGACTACTTTACCATATTCCAGATCTAGTACATCTTAAATATTTGACTATATTACATTTTTACCACATATGAATATTTGACCAAATTCAAGTTTCACCATATATCACATTCCAGCTTTAATCTAAAAAACTAAAACATTTTACAATAACAACTTACGTATTTTACCATATTTCCACTTTTCTAAGTCTTTTGTATTTTTGCCATATTCTGGCATCACCACACGTATTTTACCACAATCGAGCTTCACTACAATTTAAGTATTTTACCGTATTCAAGCTTTACTATGCCAAATATTCTACCATATTCAATCTTTAGCTTACTGAAACTTAAATGTTTATCAGGATCCAAACTTTACAACAACAAAAGCATGTGTCACTACCAACCAGTTTTACTGTATCTACAGTATTTTTACTGTATTCCTCAACAACTGAGCTGATAATACTGTTTTTGACTGCTAGAGGTTGCTTTGTATTCATGTGCGCAACACCGGTTATAAGGCCTTTTTACGTGCCAGTGATTTTTTTATATGAGGTAGCATTTTATGGTTAACATGAGACCTGATTTTGAGTAACATTTCCCACCATTCATTCCAATAGGCCCTAAACACAGCAGAATCTGCATTAACTGTAAGATTCTTCCTCTAAAGTGTTGCTCTACTGGGTCGAAAATTCAAAGCGGTCCTTGTCATGGGTCCTATGTGTTCTTTTTTTTTTTTGTAATGCTGAGAAATAAGAGTTCAGGTCAGGTCATTTCTGCTGCATTTCTTCTGAAACATTTTATCATATTCCAGCTCTACTTTATCAAGCATTATACACCAATTCAGCTCTAATACATCAGGTACTTCACTATATTTCAGCTTTAATATATGTCAAGATTTTTTCCATTCATGTACCATACTACATCATTAGCATTTTACCATTTCAGCTTTTCGATTCTTTCAGTATTTTGGCCATATTCTAGCATTTTATTTTTATTTATTTATTTATTTTTTTTACCAAATTCAAGATTTACTACATTCCAGCTTTACGGCATCTCAAGAATTTGACCAAATTTCAGTTTTACCACACCTCAACTATTTGGCTTTATTTTACCATATTCCAGCTGAGCCAAATCTCATGTATCTTACTATATTCCAGCTAGATCACATCTCAAGAATTTTACCATATCCCAGCTTTACCACATATAAAGCACTTTACCATAATCAGTCTTTACCACATACAGTATGGACTACTTTACCATATTCCAGATCTAGTACATCTTAAATATTTGACTATATTACATTTTTACCACATATGAATATTTGACCAAATTCAAGTTTCACCATATATCACATTCCAGCTTTAATCTAAAAAACTAAAACATTTTACAATAACAACTTACGTATTTTACCATATTTCCACTTTTCTAAGTCTTTTGTATTTTTACCATATTCTGGCATCACCACACGTATTTTACCACAATCGAGCTTCACTACAATTTAAGTATTTTACCGTATTCAAGCTTTACTATGCCAAATATTCTACCATATTCAATCTTTAGCTTACTGAAACTTAAATGTTTATCAGGATCCAAACTTTACAACAACAAAAGCATGTGTCACTACCAACCAGTTTTACTGTATCTACAGTATTTTTACTGTATTCCTCAACAACTGAGCTGATAATACTGTTTTTGACTGCTAGAAGTTGCTTTGTATTCATGTGCGCAACACCGGTTATAAGGCCTTTTTACGTGCCAGTGATTTTTTTATATGAGGTAGCATTTTATGGTTAACATGAGACCTGATTTTAAATAACATTTCCCACTATTCATTCCAATAGGCCCTAAACACTGCAGAATCTGCATTAACTGTAAGATTCTTCCTCTAAAGTGTTGCTCTACTGGGTCGAAAATTCAATGCGGTCCTTGTCATGGGTCCAAATTGGATCTACTGACTTAGGACCCCCCCAGGCCAAGCATCTTGAGGAGTTCAAACTATCAGAAACATCTCCTTGAGCTGATAAATTGAAGCTATAAACGGTATAATTAATTCTTGTGTTCTGCACCCATACGTTTAACGATCTGAAGTTCGTTAGCATTAGAGTCAGGTCCCAGTCATTGATCTTTTGAGCCCAAAGGCATGATGGAGCCTGTCACCAACATAACGAGACTTAAGAACTATAATTACCAGGCATTTTTCTTCCTCAGTCCTACATCCCATCTTCCTCATCCATCCATCTTATCATTCTCGCATATTAACACTCTTTAAATTGATACAAACTTGAAAATATTCAGAATAGAGAACACTATTCAAAAGATTGGATCAGTAATATTATATATAAAAAAATACTTGAATGGATTAAACTGATCAGAAGTGACAGTGAAGACATTTGAAATGTTATTAAAGATTTCTATTTCAAATAAATGCTGTTCATGGGACACTGAAGACTGGAGTAATGATGCTGAATTAATAAATTACATTTAAAATACTGTATATTCAAATATAAATTATGATATAATCATAATACTCCTGTTTTACTGTATTTTCTAAAAGTTAAAGGGATAGTTCACTCAAAAATGTTTTTTTTTTCTAAACCCATAAGACCTCCTTCATCTTCTGAACACAAATTAAGATATTTTCGATGAATTCTGAGAGCTCTCTGACTCTCTCATAGACAGCAATGCAATTACCACGATCAAGGTCCAGAAACATAGCAAAGAGATAAAAAATAATCCATGTGACATCAAGAGTTCAACTGTAATTTTACAAAGCTACGAGAATACTTTTTTTATGCAAAGAAAACAAAAATAACTATTTTATTCAACAATTTGCCTCCTCTGCATCATTCTAGTGCCATTTTGGAGAGTATCCACTGAACGTAAACGGTGTATGCTGTTCTGTGTCAGCTGACAACATATCCCAATACCACAGCTGATACTCTTACTTTCGAATTACTCTCTGATTTTAAAATTCTTCCTATCCCAGCTTAACATGCAAACTCTAAAAATTCATAACTCGATTTCCCTGAAAAGTGTAAATACAGCAGTTTCATGATGCGTTGAAAACACTGATCTCCCTGATTGAGCATCCTGACTTCTGAATCAACAAATGGTGTGAGTTAAGGTTGGGTCTATTTGTTTTGTCTGACCAATGGCGGAAAGGGAGACATTATTTTTGTAACCCCATCTGGTGGGACCCAAGGGTTCAGAGTTTGTCAGATCATGATTTCATCAGTCCATGCTGGACAGTGCTGAAATTACATCATCAACTTGCAGCCAAAAATCTTTCACCATTGACACCTAGCTCTCATTAATTTGCAACTATGCGAACTGGGTACTAAATGGGTGCCGTCAGAATGAGTGTCCAAACAGCTAATTAAACCACATTAATTGACAACTAGTCCATTTGATTCCACTCCATCATTTAACATCTTGTAAAGGGAAAACCTGTGTTTCTAAATACATAAATAAATCTATCATTAATGTGTTTTAACTTTGATTCTTTCCATAATCCATAATAATGCTTGCTCCAGTGAAAAAGTCCATCCCCTGTTGTCTTATCACACCAAAATCCACCTGCATTTTTTTTGAGAACCGTTTGGGCTTGTAAACTGTGCTTGATCTGTGCATATTTCTCATCTGATTTAGAGGAGATGGTTTTTCACTGGAGAAAGCAATATAATGGATAAAAGACTCATATTTCAATCTTAAAGCAATGTTTTAATGTTAAAAATGCATGATGGATTCTTACAAGCACACAGCTTTTCACTTCATAAGGCATTAATTGATGAACTGCAGTCGAGTGGATTATTTGTGATGTTTTCATCAGCTGTTTGGACTGCTGACGGCACCCATTCACTGCAGAGGATCCATTAGTGAGCAAGTGATGTAATGTAAAGCAACAGTTGAATGACAAATTCGACTAAGTATGAATTTAATTCACTAAAATGACATACAGGGTGCAAATTGTGCCTTATACAAATATACGTGATGAAAAGGTGTGCATTGCTTAAGCTATGTTTGATTTGTTTCTAATTTAAACCTTGACACGCTGGTGTAAATGTCACATATTTAAAAGTATTTGGACTAATACCAAAACAAAATGAAAGCACGCCCCTGAAACTCTGAAATATACACACACACAGCACTTTTACAAATCCTTTTTAGTATCCTACACTTTTCCAGGTCTCTACACCACAACACAATTATAACTTGCTCAATAGCTCACTAAGCCTCATTCATTAAAATGGAAATGAGGAACGGGCCAGCCCTCTGAGTGTGTACAGCTGCCTTTTATTGATCCAAACTGGAGTGTTTACCAAAGAGATGAAGAAAGACAACACATTTTCATTTATTCTATAATTCACCGCTGTTCTGTGTCATTGGGGAGCACAGTAAGTGTTATGAGCTTCTGATCATAAAACTTTGACTTACTCTACGGCTCAATCCCTGTGTTCTATTCTTTTCCCCTTTCTCGACCTATTTTCACAGCCCTTCTCAAAGGTAAAAAAAAAAGGAGATAATGTCATCTCTGCTAGAGTTGCTTTTAGGATCACATCAACACTTGCTCATCAATATTAACAGCAAACTTGCCTTTCCAAATGTATCCTTCCTTCTCATCTCATCGCATGCCCCTTCTGATACACTTCAGTTTCGCTGAGGCCTAAACCCCTTTCCCCAACCCATTAAACTCACTTTGGCTCTGGTTATATATGGAAGAGCACCATGCTGCTCTTACTATTCCTGCAATATATGATTTTGCAGTATGCAAACAGCCTAAATGCACTGCATTCCCAGAAGACCTACTACGTTTGCCAAAATGTGCATTATAAAACCAAAATACATTTGCAGAATAATGTACAGTAAGTCAATGCATTAAAGCAATACAATGCTACAGTGCAATGCAATGCATAAAGCAATTGCTGATAATTTACTCACCCTCAGACCATCCAAGATGTAGACAAGTTTGTTTCTTCATAGAAACAGATTTGGAGGAAGTTATCATTAGATTACTTGGATCAACAATGGATCCGCTGCAGTGAACGGGTGCCGTAACAATATCTCAATCACAACATCACAATAATACACAAGTGATCCAGACCACTCCAGTCCATCAATCAACATCCTGTGAAGTGAAACACTGCAAACAAATCTATCCTCAAGGCAATTTAACTTTAAAAAGTAGTTTAAAAAATGACTCCATAATCTATAATAATGCTTATTTCCATCCCCTGTTGTCCTCTCACATCAAAATCCACCCACATATTTGTTTAGAAATATTTTGGACTGTTTTTGTTCATACACAGTGCTCAATCCATGCATATTTATCTCCTGATGTTTTTTTTTTCATTAAAGAAATCATTATAATGAATGGAGGACTATGTTAGTCAGAAACAATAGACCGAAGTTACAAATGCATTAATGACAGATTTCTTACAGACATGCAGCGTTTCACTTTCCGAGACTAACTGATAGACTGAAGTGGTGTGGTTTAATTGTGGATTATAGTGATGTTTTAATCCAACTCATCTACATCTTGGATAAGCCTGAGGGTGAGTAAATGTTAAGCTAATTTTCCATCTTGTTCTTGACAGATCAAAAAAAAAAAAGCTAGCTATATATACATATGTAAAAACTGGGACCCATAGAGCAGAATGTATCACAGAGACTTGAGGTTGGGCTCTTTTGACTCCAACAAGCAAGCAATCACCTAGCAACCATCCAGAACACCCCAGAGACCGCATAGCAACAAGTAAATTAAAAAAACACTCAAAAAACCACAGCAATGCCTTGGAATCAACATGGCCACTTTTATATGGTCAGGAGCCGCTCTTTAATATTAGAACGTTTTAATGTATCCCGTGCCAAATGTAGTCTCTGTTTGAGGTTACTTAAAAACATCTCTGATGTTTAATGCACGATTTTAAACTTTCAAATGGCGAAAGTGAGAGGTTTGCTTTGGAACTGCTTAACTAACAGAGTGTAAAGTAAATCATTTAGCACCACCTCAAAACAGCACTTTTTCACTGACAGTTAGTATGAATATCATCCTGTCTGTAGACCAGATGATCAAAAACTAAATCAGCATTATTATGGAGAGTAGATATTAGAGCTCTGTTCATTTGGGATACACACAGCTTCTCTGGTGCATTAGACCTTCTTAAAAGTCTTTTGAATTTGATTTAATATGTAATAGGCAAACTGTTTTTAAGGGGTTACTGCTGTCGTGGGTGAAAGTTAAAAAGAAGCTTTAATAGAACAAAAAGAAAATACACAATGCTTAAAAATACATCATTTTGAAGAGAACATTTTTTAAATAATCCTATTATTAAGCAATTTGTAGGTTGATTTCCCTGTCGAAATTATAAAACCTGTTCAGACAATAGTAGAAAAGCATAACTAAAAAGTAAGATTTTTATTTTCTTTATTTTGTCATTTAAAAATGAATGCATCAATAGAGTTATAAATAAGATTAAAAAAATAAAATCATACACAATAATATAATATATATAAAAAAATAAACATTAAAAAAGAAAACTATGGAATGTTTAGTTCGATTACCCTCTCTAAATGATAAAATCTGTTTAAATAATAGCAGAAGCAAAACTGAACTGTAGATTTTTCTTTTGCGATTAAACGATTATCACATCAGAAGAGTTAAACAAATTTAATATTAATGTATTAAAAATAAAAATTTAATATATTTAAAAATGGAAAGTAATATTATATGTAATACAAATATTAAATATTAAGTAAGACAGCTGTGAAAATGCCCAAATGATAGTTAGAGTGCACTCTGAGAAAGAGTGAGAGGTTTATGGATATTTGTGATTCATACAGGCTCAGATGGGTAATGATGAATGGTCACTGCATCTCAAATGGCAAATCGCTGTTCCAGTCTCACTTCACTGGACTCAAACACAGCCGCCAGTAAAAATAACCCGCAAGCTTGTCAAATTCGCACAGGCAGACGACAGGAGACACGCACATATTGCATGTGCGAGAGTCAGAGAATGTTAAAGCCTTAAATGGCTGAACCACAAAGGCACTGGAAACCAAACTCACGTCAGTATCTCATGCAGATCTGTGCTTCTGCTTGCAAATGGAGCTGAATGGCAGTGTCCGCCCTTAAAAGGCAGACTGGGACTGATCATTTGCAGAACATTTGTTGAACAAATTTTTTTCTTTAATGAACTAGCTGGAGCACACACACACACACACACATACACACCCTGACTGGGCAAGGGTGTAATTACAGTGAGTTGTTGCAGTAATCTTATTTTAATGCTCACACTGATGCATGGAATCCATTAAGAGAGACAAACTAAAGAGGGAGAAGCCTAAACACTTCCCTATAAATGCCCGTTTTCCAGGTTTGAGCTCTCATAAAGATCATAATTTTCCTGCTACAAGTACAGTAAGCCATATCAAAGTCTACTCACATGCACAAATACCACTAACAAAATACCTTCAAATAACAGCATGGTAATAATACAGTACTGTGGTAAATTAAAGATCACTTGAAAAAGAAACATTAGGACCATCATTTTACAGTTGTAATGTAAAATAAAATTATTACATAATTTTTTCTTAAATACTCATTTTGTATTTTAGTTAAATACTACACAGGTAATATTTTCTTTTTTTTTCTTTTTATATTGTTTATATTTTATGTAATAATTGCTATTAATTATTTGCTAACTGTTTACTATTTATTATTAATAATTTTGTTTTTAGATTTTATGTATACTTAATAATAGTTATTATAATATAATTATTTAATAATAATTATTATTAATAATATTTTATAACCATGTTGATTTAATCATACCATTTTGGACAAATTGTTCAGTCCTAAGCAAAGCAAACCTTGATTTATTTTATTTTAAATTGCAATCACAATTCTTTATCTGAATAATTCCCTTGCAGCCCATAACTTTACATTGTGCAGCCCATATCTTTATTATGGTACTGACACATTTTTTAAGGATTTACATGAAGGCTCCTTTTTTTTTTATCTAGTGAGTTACCTTGCTGTCTGCTTTGCATCCTACATAAAAAGGAACACTATTAGTGTCTATTTTGGAATGTTCTAACTTGGCAGCATTTAAATTGTGACTGTTTTAAATACTTCTCAGTAATGAAATGAATATAAATTAAATTCAACTTCATTTTTTGGATAAAATAAATGTAAATAATATTTACGTTGCTTATATATGTAAAACAATAATCATTAGTTCCTTCATCTTAGTTTTCAACCTTCAATGCATTCTGGGATTGCCAGAGAATACATGCAATGTTGGGTTAAAAATTGCTCAAAGAAGGTATCTTTTGGAACAGACTTCAGGTCTGGAAGGTTTTTTTGATGCGGCCCACGTATGCAGCTTGCTAAGTTTTGGAAAAGTGCCCTAGACTTCTGATGACCTCAATTGTTCTTAAGTAAAACAGTTTATAATTACCACGTCCTAATTTACATTTTGGATTTCCTACATTATGTGGCCGATTTATGAATCTTATTGAAAGCCCCAACAAATCAGTTTTAAGACATTTGTGAGGATATCTTAAGAAATGTATCTCATGAGGAAATTCTATGTAAGTACATTAGACTTTGAGTCCAATTACATAAATGCGTGTTGTCCCAAACAGCGATTTTGAATGTTTATCTTAAATTAGTAATTTTTTTTTTCCACCAAAGAGTAAGCTCGGAGTACACTCACATCTGTTTCATATAGCCTATTATGCACAATTCATTATCCAAAACAATTGTTCAGTGTTTTCATTTTAGCAGTTTCATTCTCAGTTTCATAACTTGTTGAATAACTATTTAAAAAAAGGTTTAATAGCCCATTATAAAAAGAATAATATGAATACTTACACATCGTCCTTCAACACCCCGCTAGACATTAACGTCGAAAAGCTCGTTGTCTATCTAGACTTTATATGAGAGAATTTGAGTATCAAAGATGTGACAACTTGCCTCTGCGTCTCCTCTAAGCATAACATGCACGCACAAACAGATGTTCACTACAATAACGGAGACAATCAGAGCAGCTGGTGAGGTCGTAGGTTCAAACCCCCAAAGCCTTGATGAACTATTCACTATTGTTCCTGAACCTCGCCATGAATCATGAACTACAACCATGTGTCTATGATCAAGACAGTTAACCTCAGGCCATTCTAACAGGACTCGGTCTGTAAAAAAGTGACCTGAAGATACTGCATACGACTGGAGCGACTAATCAGTAAATGAGCAGCCTACAGTACCCTTCGAGTCCGTGCGCTCCGGTAACCGGTCACCAGCGCGCGCGGCGCAGCGCGGCTCCATCTGTCAGAGATTCAGCCGAAGCGAAAGCAAAAGGTGTATTTCCCAATTGTTTCCACATGAAACGCGTCCAACCTGCACACATCATCGAGCATCTGTCCTTTTCCACAGCACGTCTAGTATGGACGCACTGTAAGTGCCTGTAGATATCCAGACATTCAGCGCATGTTTCCGCTTTAATAAGTTTGATTATGCTCATGATATATAGATGCATGTAGCCTATTACATGCAACCTTCCGCTGATAAAAGAAGAAGAAGAAGAAGAAAACACCAGATCTTACCTAAAGGAGGCTGGTTTTAAATGACAGCAGGAGAGTCTTGTGTTGGTGAAGGTCTGAGAGACAGACACACGCACATTGAGGAGCGCGTATACTGCTCTCTCTCTCTCTCTCGCGCGCGCGCGCATCACTATACAGCTATGAGACCTGCGCGCGCACACTTAAAATAAAATTAAGCTTTTTTTTCTTCTCCTTCTTCTTCTTTCTTACATTTCAGATATGATATAGGCATTTCCGGAACCCAGGACTTAATAGTTAAAATATATAGAGATGTCACAAACATTAGGTGAGGGATATTGTTGACTGTATTTAACATTTATTAAGCCTACGTTATACAGTATTCTTTATACAGTAAAAAAATTGTGTAAATAGATTACAGTTAGGCTAAGAAAATGTTAACGATGACAAAGGGGTTACATCTATATTTTCACACATATAAATTTGATTGATTTCGTTTCAAACTGCAATGACTGCTCTACAATATGAGACACCAATGGACGCAGAACAGGACACTTTTATTCTATAACTAATTTTTTCCTATATATATATATATATATATATATATATATATATATATATATATATATATATATATATATATATATATATATGTATGTATGTATATGTGTGTGTGTGTGTGTGTGTGTGTGTGTGTGTCTGTGTGTGTGTGTATGTATAAGGCTGTTTTTTTTTTTATTCCCAAGGCATAGTTAGCACAGTGTTAGCCCACCTGTCTTAGCTATGCAAAGATTTAACTTCAAAAAAAGTACAGCTATTAAACTAGCCTATATATTGTTATGATTTAAAATCTGTAAACTACTTGACCTCAGAATTATCTCAAAGTAAAAAAGGTGCTAAAGTCAGATTTTGGTGACTGTGCTTTATATGTAGGCTATACAATCTTAATCCACGTGATGAAGGATTTTGAAAGTCTAGTTTTTATTAAATGAATTAGCAATTCTGATCCTAAATTTTGAAAAATATAAAGTAGTCAAATGTAATCAGTTACATAAAAGTAACTAAAATAGTTACACATACTTGTTACTTTTTAAATATAACTTGTAATCTGTAACCTATTACATTTCCAAAGTAACTAAGTCTACATTATGTTTTCATACAAATCAAAATTCCTGTTCAGTTTCAAAAAGTAATACTTGAGGCAAAACATGCCATTTATTCTAGTCGTAGGATAACCGTTAAATAGCGCCAAATAGCTGTTCAAACTTCTGACGTATTCCAAGTTCTAGTATTTGAATGGAGAGTGCGCGCGGAATCGAACGCGACTTGTGGACTGGTTTCCCAGATGGATGAACGTCGATTGTTTAGATTTTTCATCAGAAAATGCGTAGATTGACTAAACCAGAATTAGGCAGGCTATTCCGATGAATATTATGATAAAATTATAGATTGGTCATATGTCAAAATATTCGAGATATTATTCTGTTGGTTACAGTAAAATGTTCTCATAACAGCCCTAATGGATTCTGCTTCCAACTGAGGCAAGAATGACAACTAACCTCTATCATGGTAACACAAGACACGAAAATACACTAAATCATATATGAATACATCATATAGGCTATACAGTATATTCAATAGACTAGTGGCATTAGAATAAACTTGATGATATATATATATATATATATATATATATATATATATATATATATATATATATATATATATATATATATATATATATATATATAAATTATAAGATAATTCCTGCTTTCACCAACTTTAACCTGCGCTGGATGATTCCACACTATAGACCTAAACAATATAAAATGGTTGGCCCACTGAGCAACCACCCCAAACACCTTAGCAACTGCATAACAATGCCCTAGCAACCACCCATAAATGTGTGAGGGGTCTGTAAAAGCACCACTCACATGTTTGTGAGGAAATGTCTACTTACTCATCCACAAATGACCTGCATGCAACAGTGTTTTTAACACAAAAACACATTTATTCCAGTAGAAGAACGGAAATGGATACAAATCTAAAATCGTCTTAATCTTGCTCTTTTTCTAAAGTTTAATTGCATTGAAATGTAAAAAATCTATGAATTGCTTAGATTTACAAACACACGTCTTTTATATTCCGCAGTTACATAAAACCACATTCTTATTATAATAACTTTTTACAAATTATCTGCCTGTATCCTGTAATGTTCACTAAATCAATTTCAACAGTCATTTAAACACAAGAAAAAAACTTTCTTCTAACTCAAAAACGGGGGGGGGGGGGGGGGGGGGGGGTATTTACAGATGTAATGCAGCATAAATGTTTAATGTTTAATGTTTGACATGCATATTCTTGATCGTAATACTGCTCTGTTGAGGTTTCAGAGCCTTGAAGTTGAAATGCTGTTATTAACACTCAGATTTACACAGGCTGTTTTATGTAGGCCTAAAATCACATCCTAATTATCATTGTTGTTCCACAATTTACCCGCTCATAATGCTCATTGAATGATTCTCAACAGTAATTTAAACACAAGAAAGTTTGTTCTATTTGCTGATTTTATAGGGCCATAAATGTTTAATATTTTGCTTGCATATTCTTGATGATGCTCTTTTTCTGTTTAGCGAAAATTGAAGCATAATTGCCTTTTAATTGCCCTGAAGTTTATAGTCTGTCAGAGAATATTGCTTGGGAGTTTCAGCCCAGTGTATAAGAACTTAAGCGGAAAAGTTTCCAGTATCGACTAATAATCTATTTGTAATCCCCTATATATACATAATGATGAATGTGTGCCTTGTAAACTGTGACCTGGGTTTGTAAATGGGTTCCCACATGACCCAAAATACATTGCTGTCAGCTCATTTCCCTGCGAGTGTAATTTCAGCAGGGATCCAGCTCCAATCTGTTTATTTCTAATTTTACCGTATACATAGAATAACAATGACTGGGAGAATATTTGCCTGGCACGCAGCCCCAATACTCGGAGAAGATGAATGCGTGGCATAGTAGGCTACTTTCATACCTGTGAATCTGTGTGTGCGTTCATTACAATGCCCCAGTTTAGCTGCCTCCTCTCCTCTGCCGTTGATGGTATCTTATTGTTACCAGGTGGCTGCAAGTGACAGGAGCATTGAAAAACTGCTGACAATAAGCCACGGCTCAAAGGAAAAGCGAAAAAAGGAGGACACGCGAGCAGTGTGGTTCTTCCTCGCGAAGGCGTAGGGGGTAAGGAAACCGTGTTAGAAAGGAAAGGAACGAGATCCCCAGGGAAACGTTCCAGCGAGTTCCTGTGCTTTAGATGATGGTTCATAAACTACCATCATCCTCGAGGGCCTGGGGAGCCCAAGCTGAAATACTTCAGAAGTGCCAATAAATGAAAAAGTGAGAATTAGAGGAAAGTTTGGCTAGCTGAGGGGTGTAATGGAGACCAGCGGACCATGGGAAAGAAACCCCCCTGAGGAAGAAGTGAGGTCTCGTGTGAAAGATCTCTGTCATTCACACTGAGAGGGTTTGTGTGCCGTCGTACTAAACAGCTGTGGAAAATGAGTACTCATTGATTTCATGCATATGGCACCCACGCATGTAAACACACACACTGAAGACTCCGTCACTACAACACAGCCATCCTAGCGTGACAAAGCCACGGGGAATAAAGTGCTCTTTTCCGTTCTAATTTAGGAATTTCTCTCATTTATTGCCATGTATTACACACGATTGCACGCATCAAATGATTATCTCTGCATCACGACACCAAGACCATTTTTCCCCAAGAATCCGAAAAGAGTTATTTGCTCTGCTGTGAAACATTGTTCCCTTGAGCGCAGATGTGACAAAGAACATCCAGCGACATGAAATTTTCGTGTAAAACGGGAAGATGAAGGCTGCATGTGGACTGCAGTGTGTCTGGTGAACATGATGTTACTTAAGCAAAATCCTGCAGGCGTGCAGCGTGAATATCATATTTTAGGATAGGCACGGATCTGTTTATTACTGTACTGCCTCCTGTAATTGAGATTAATGCAGTTCAGTGAGCACAACAAGATAAATGCCAACATTTTTAATCCAATCCTCAGTGCCAGGTGTTGAGTTTTCAATAGCAGAGTAATAGAAAACTTCTGATTCTGTGTACAAACTGATGTGCTCTTAACCTACTTGCAACACATAAAAATAGATTCCTATTCTAGTTGAATTAGTTGGTTATGTAGACAGATTTCCTGCTAATCCCCAAGGGACACG
Source organism: Carassius auratus (assembly GCF_003368295.1). NCBI lineage: Eukaryota > Metazoa > Chordata > Actinopteri > Cypriniformes > Cyprinidae > Carassius > Carassius auratus. Next base: position 11,196,809 of record NC_039265.1, on the reverse strand, counting down.
CAGCTGGTACCCTCCCTTTTTTCTAACACAATTGTGCCCCCTAGTGACGCTGTCTTGAAAATATAAAGGAACACAACATGGACGCATATGGTCAAGTCTCAGCATCATGTTACATTTACATTTATTCATTTAGCAGACGATTTTATCCAAAACGACTTACAAATGTATATATATAAACACACACACACACATAATTGCACACATATTTGCATAAAATTAAAAGAAAATAGAATACAAAAAGATAAGAAAGGTAGTTAGATTTTTTAAAGAATAGAAGTAGAATAGTGAGTGTTAAAGTTAGAGGGTCAAATAAAGAGAGAAGAGATGGGTTTTAAGCCGATTCTTGAAGATGGCTAAGGACTCAGCTGCTCGGATTGAGTTGGGGAGGTCATTCCACCAGGAGGGAACATTTCATTTAAAAGTCCGTAAAAGTGACTTTGTGCTTCTTTGGGATGGCACAATCAAGCGACGTTCACTTGCAGAATGCAAACTTCTGGAGGGCACATAAGTCTGAAGTGACAAATTTAGGTAAATGGGTGCAGAGCCAGTGGTATTTGCAGATCCAGATGTAAAACTAGTTGATGTTACAAATGGTACAAATCATCCTTCTACAACTAAATGCTGTAATTAAATCGATATTAATTAAAATAACATTTTTATGTATAAAACATTAATGTAACGTAAAATATATATAAATAATTATAAATAATTTATAAAATAGGCCTATTTCTGACTCTTGTTTGACTTGATGAACCATGGCCTACTATAATACTGGCAGGCCATGCTTTTGTTTGATATATATATATATATATATATGTGTGTGTGTGTGTGTGTGTGTGTGTGTGTGTGTGTGTGTGTGTGTTGTTATTAATTTAGGCCTAATTATTTAAAAAAAAATAAAAATAGGCTGTTTGTTTATCTTAAGCACCGAGAAACTATAATGATGTGAACATACTAAGATAACAAAACATTTCATGCTGGTCTCGATGATGTGAATCCGTTAACTTTTACATTTAGTGTTTCTGAGCAACGTAAACGCTAAACGTTCAGAGTACAGCGTTCACAATAGCAACGTTTCATGAGAGACATTTTTTTTGTCCTGCGCAGGTTTTGCGCAGAGTGGATGCGCACGAACACACGTCAACGGTCTTGTTATCACAGAGGAGGCGTACAAACATTATTGTGTTCATCTGTGCCTTGCGAATATTAACGTTACCGATCAATTTTAGTCAATAAACGAACGATGAGTGATCACCCGGTGACTAGCAGGTGAGCCAAATCTGATCGTCGCTGAAAGAAAAAGGCGAAATTTCGGCTATTTTGTCAGGTGAGTGAACTGAAAGACATTCAAACTAGACGCAGCAAAATCACCAAGAATAGAAATATTTATTCAAATGACCCAACTGATGATACAAATATGTGATTTTTATATGCTTGTAGTTTACAAATCGATCATTTGGAAGGGTTTGGGAACTGTGTTTTAATTTGAAATAAGGCTGTTGTTGCTGTGTTTTGGTCAGGGGTGTTGTCCTGTTTACAGGCCTCAGTCTGATCGATCAATGATCTGATCACAACTTCAGCACATACAAAGCCTGATCAATCTTATTCATCGAGTGAGTGTAATTAAATCAATTATTAATATGATATCTACAAGTGTAAATAGGTAGATTTCAGTAAATCTTGTTTGAGTTGTTGATGGATTTGGGCCTGTAGTTCAATATAAAAACACATTGGTCTGTTTAACCACTCACTGTCACCCAGTTTGTTTAATCTTAATATGTATATTTATCATGAGAAAACATATTAATATTGTTTTATTAAAAAATATAAAATATTTAGTCTATCTGACCTTTTTAGCTTATGGTCGTGTAACATTGTTGATTTAATTTTATTATGTAAAAATATTATTATTTTGTAGCTTATTTAAAAGCCATTAAAAAAGTATAACGTTTGTTAACTAAATATTTAAAGCTAATGTTTCTATCAGTAACTTAATTATTGTGCAAATATTATTACTACTTATTCAGTCTGTATGATTTTTTTTTTTAATCTCTTGCATTTAACTAATTTAAGTTGATGAATTTTAAATGTAAATCGTTAAATATTAATCTTTATTTTTTATTTTTTCTTAATTTTTCTGTTATAGGAAATTTGATGGTTCCAAAGACGTTTAGATTTAATCTTTAACACATACAACTGATTCTTTATAGCTGGTATTATAAATGTTTGCAAAAAAATACATTGTATTGCTGTTATTTGTTATCATAACCATGTGTTTAACCTAACGTAATATAAAAGTAATGTCTGATATTCTAGTATATTCTGTACCAGCATCATAAAATGTCCCGTAAATGGTTTGGCTGTAAAGGATTTGGGTCATGATATATTTAGATCATTTCTGCATCTGATTTGGCACAGTTGCCATTATGAGCATACACAGGTTGACCTATCAAGCCAGATGGTTGTGTTGGAGTCAGTTTTATAAATGTATAATGGTAAACAAAGATTTGAGTGTAAATGAAGAAATCTTTTCAAGAGAACAACATCGTATAGTGCCTCCTCTCTTTCTTTGTGCTTGAATGTGCTTTCAAATATGAACAACTCTTTTTATTTTATGTGTTGCACAAGACTTTGGTTTTATATTGACTGATAATACGTGAATCGCACACTTTCTTGTAAAAGTGGAGTAATACTTATCTGATGAGAGACTGGAAATGTTAGAGCTTTAATCAAACAGAGCAACAATGAACAAAGAACTCAAGTTAGCCCTGTTTACTCGTGACTTTTGTCTACTTGGGCAACATAGTTTGGTAAACAGTGCCCCATTTGTTACATCTGCTTACATACCGCTGACGTTAGCTTGTGTAGGCAGCGCATTTCTCCAAACTTGTTTTCGCATGCATCTTCTCCTGTGAAATCATATTGTTTTTTATTTGTATTATTTCCACAGCATGGCTAGTTGCGGCGACATTAATCTTTCCGTGGACTCCTTGACTTCAGGCAAGAAGGTGAGTGGGGAGTCTGTGACGGAGGGCAGTCCATCCCCTTCGTCTCCTTTGCTGCCCATCCCGGAGTGTGCAATCTGTCTGCAGAGCTGCGTCCACCCCGTACGCCTGCCATGCCGTCATATTTTCTGCTTCCTATGCGTGAAAGGAGCTTCCTGGCACAGCAAACGCTGCGCCCTGTGTAGAGGGGAAGTGCCTGAGGATTTCCTGGAGCGTCCCACTTTGCTCTCGCCCGAAGAGCTGAAGGCTTCGGCGACGGGCGGACGTGGGACGGGGACTGGTGGCCACGCCTGGTACTACGAGGGCCGTAATGGATGGTGGCAGTACGACGAGCGGACAAGCCGAGAGCTAGAGGACGCATTCAGCAAGGGCAAGAAGAGTGCTGAGATGCTGATCGCCGGTTTCCTGTACGTAGCCGACTTGGAGAACATGGTGCAGTACAGGAGGAACGAACACGGCCGCAGGCGTAGGATGAAGAGGGATGTGGTGGACATCCCTAAGAAAGGTGTGGCCGGATTAAGACTCGATCCAGATCCAAATCCCAGTCCAGCATCGGGATCAGGAACTGATCCCATTCCGGCGCCCGCAGTTGCGGATTTAAATGGAACAGTAGATGGCGCCACAGCGGAGCGAGAGAGTTCGGCGGATGGTGCAGACACTGGAGTCAGCGGAGGACGTCCTCAAGGTGTCTTTGTTTCTGCTCCTGTAAGGCCGCCAACCGTCTTGGGCGGTCACCTGACCAGCCCTGCTTCCTCCGGCGATATTCAGCTTGTACAGGCTCTCTCTCAACTCAATATGAATCCTGCTGAGCAAGAAACAGAAGAGGAAGATGCAGATGACGAAGACGATTCGGCAGGTCCGGACGCCTCGGGGTATGAATCCGAGTCTGGCACGAGCGAGGATGAAGATGAGCAGGCTGAGGACGAAGGTGAAGACGAGCACACAGAAGGCTCCCAGGGTAGGCATAGACTGAATCAGTTGGACAGACCGCCCCCTGGTGGTGGCCCGGCGCATAGCGGCGATCGCTCTGGGTGCCCCGATGGTCAGTGCACCATTACAAAGGTCTGACCGCAGCACAACTACAGAACTCCTACCCAACTCCCACAACCGCTGGGTATTTCTAACCAATCTCTGAAATGCAAAAAATTTAATGAATTAACTATTCAAATCAATGAAACACAGTCTTGGATAAGGGTGGAGGCTTGGGGCAGAAGGTTTTAGTGTTAGAATAGTGCTCGTCTTTCTCTTTCAGTCTTAGAGGACTGTACCAGGGCTGTACTCTTTAATGGAGTTTACAGGCAAAACTACAATAAACTTGCTTTTACCATGCCTAGAATACTGTAAATTGGTCCAACCATTACACTTTCATTTGCATTCATTGTTATTGAAAATAATATTCCAATAAAACTACTTTTCACCCTGCAATTAAAAGAAAAATGTATAAAGTATATTTAGTTTATTCCTTTTGTGAGCATTAAAATGTTTGTTTTCATAACAATTACATTCTAAATTCTGAAAATGCACGTTTTATTAGTTATTATTCTCAGTGCTGCTTTTCATTTGATTCTTATTACTGTGCTACAGACATTTATGTAAAAGTTGTATTTATTATTATTGCATTAATGAGAATTTGCCTAATTGTATACAATTTCACGATGCAAAGAAATCTTAATGATCTGAGTACAGGCTTCTCTACGTATTAAAAAAAAAATAAATTAGATTTTAGGGGTAAAATGACCCAAACATGTTATTCAGGTTCCTGTTTTCAAGTCATGAATTTCATTACATCTAGAATAGCTCAACACCATTATCCATTGGTCATGGAGTCAACACAGTAATAATGTGCTGTGGTGTAATGAAGTTAAAATCTTTTCATAAAAATATGCCATATCAGCTTTTACCCTTAGGCTACTGCAATGCCATCAGAAAATAATTGGAACTTTATGCACTGTTTTAATAATGATAAAATAAGATTGCATCTCTCGGTAGTAACCCCATATGCACTGCGTCTTTACTAGTTTTATTACTTGAATATCACAATTGCTCTGTAGATCAAAATGCCTGACTTTATATTTTGCAAACAGCATTTTCATTGAAATGTAGAACATTCATTTTGTTATGCACCAGCTGGTACAGAGCCTTCTAGATCTGCAACAAGTAATAATAAAGTCGTGGTTTTTTGAGAAGCATTAGATGCAAATCCAGGATAATTTCAAATGCAAAACCTAACGGGAAAATTTATTGTAGTTTTGCCAAGGATTCCTCTTTAACACGCTCTAGTCATTAGAAAACCTTCAGTCATCTTACATTTACTACTTCTAGTGATTCATGATGTGAGGTTTAAAACTCTTTAACGGACTGTGTGTTGCATTTGTGTTTATTTTAAGTCACTTGTCTTTATTCTTGTCTCAGTCTCATCTTGGTGTGCTTTATCTGTTTCATGGATTTGCATGTGTTGCTGTGAGCAAGGATGGAGCCCTGGACTATGGCGCTTTGAACTCTGGGATAAGCGAGTTTTATCATATTGTAATTTCTAGTTGTAAAGTAGTCCTCAGACTGCAGCACACAGAGTGAGTGAGTGGTTTTCAAGCATAGGTGTCCGATTTGAAGTTTTTTTTTTAAATTTTCATGTTATTTTCAACCCTGCTAATTCTCATCTCCGTTTGTTCAGGTTCTTTGTTGTCAACGAAACAAAATGAAAACTAAAATTAAGAATAATTCCTTTTGGTGTATTTTTGTTTTAACTGTGTTTTGTTACCAGGTTTATCTAAGAAATAAAGTTGTCTGTTACCTGTCTGAGTTCAAACTGTCCTCATGTATATTTTTCACTTTAAGGTTTACTTAACCTTAAAGAATGTTGATTATTTCGTATTTGTCCACATACTAATATTATGCATAGTCTAAACATGTTAAAACTGGAATTAGCCACCAAAGCTCATTTTCAGAAATCAGCAACCCTTTCAGAACATAGTTGTTGCATTACTGCAGACAGTTCAAAGAACTGATTTGCAGATGTAAACATTTCTGAATAAGTTTTGTTCTTCTAAGGTTGGACCAGAGGTGCTATTAAAATATCTGTAGTTCTTATAGGAATAGTTCTTCCTGAATAGTGCTCTCTGACTTTTTTTTTTAATGAACTTATTAAAATCGTGTGCGCGCTGACTTTTAAGAACTGTGTAAAGCCAGCTGATTGGAGTTGAGATTTTTGGGAAAGGTCTTGCTGTTTTTGTTTGCAATATTCAGATGATGCTGAAACTAGTTGAAGGTGATTTACAATCTGTGCTGGATAATATTTACACAAAGACTTAAGACTCTAGATTTATTATCGTTGCAATACTGTATCTTAAAATGAAAGGTATGGCCATAAACCTACTGATACTTATGTATGTGAAAAATATCTTGCTATCACATTAGAATATTATTTGAATCCTTTTAAAGGACTAGTTCACTTAAAAATTAAAATTGTTTAAACTTTACTAGTTTGTCCATTGACATAAACTAGATTACCTTCAAAGCTAACAGACATGGACTAAAAAACACAAAATAAAGAGTCCAATAAGAATTTCTTTTGGTTTTCAAATCAGGTGAAATTAGACACAATAGGAGATCATGCTATTTGTGTATGCATGACTGTCTATAAAATATGGGTAAGTGGAATTGTGGCAAATTTAGTGAAATGGAATATAGCCATGACAGTTTCTGTGATCAGTGTTATGGTGAGGATTTCGTTTTAGTCTTCAGACATAGTGGAGTCCTAGGTGCATTAACCTAGGTGTCTCCCAGGACAAACCCCTGTGGTACTCCAGTAAACTCATTAAACTCTGTCCGCGCTGACCCGAATGATACACCCTTCCTCTTGTCCGCCAGACAGGCATCCGTCATTGCATCTCTATCCCATCACTACAGGGGGGATGGATTGATGGATCTACAGTAGCATCTCGCTCCTTGAATAGCAAAGGGAATGTTTGTATAGTCGCTGTTCACCTTCATAGCTTCAACCAAACTTGGTAGCCTGATATTTCAGGACGATCTTTGGGCCTTAATGGTCTTACTTAATCGAACGTATTTATTGTGCGTGTGTATTTAAGGACAATGTCCTGTATCTGGCTGTCGGTATTTAGCGAACATGTTGGCTCAGTGTCAGAGATGATCTCATTCTGTAATGTCTGTGTAATCATTAATAACTTTCATATGACACCTCACTGTGCTGATGACATCTCAGCTCATTTTCTGCTGTGCTCTGGTCACGGCGCCGGCAAGTATGCATGGGTCATTCCCCTGGATCAGATCACAGTCTGCTTTTTAACCAGTCAACGGTTTTAAAAGCATGATATCCAGGGTTAAGGCTGTCTATACACTTTAAAAAAGTTGTAGGAACTGCTAGTAAATTTCTTAAATAAGTACAAGAAACAGCAATTAACACACTGAATGCATCTTAAAACAATGCAGTCTTCTTGTAAAACTAATTTAATTTAATTTTAATTTATTTTCAACTGCAAAACACACACACACACACACACACACACACACACACACACACACACACACACACACACACACATATATATATATATATATATATATATATATATATATAATTACATACAAACAGACACATATATACAGTGAAATCCACATATATTTGGACAGTGACATGAAATTGTCAAATTGTCACAAAGTGTGTGGAACAAAAATATAATATGCTTAGAAATTACACCCATTTTTATACACAGCCCCCATTTTCAGGGGCTCAAATATAACAAATAAATATACAAATAAATATAATCATAAATAAAATGTTCATTTTTTATATTTTGTTTAGAATACTTTGCAAGCAATGACTGGCTTAAGTCTTGAACTCATGGACATCACCAGAGACTAGGGTTCCTTCTTTGTGACACTTCCATTCATTTGCTGCAGCTGACTTCAGTTGTTGTTTGTTTGTGGGTTTTTCTGGTGTTAGTTTATTTATTTATTTCTTCCTGTCATTCTGGTACAGGATGGTCTTCATTTCAGCCTTCCAAAAAATGCTTTTCCAGAATGGTCTTGATTTTTTTGATGTTTTTGGCAAAGTCTAATCTGGCCTTGTTTGCATCTTGTGCTGAAGCCTCTGTATTTGCTCTTGTGAAGCCTTCTCTTGATTGTAGACTTTGACAGCGACACGTCTACCTCCTGGAGAGTGTTCTTCTCTTGGCTGGATGTTGTGAAAGGGTGTTTCTTTACCAAGGATAAGATTCTCCAATCATCCACCACTGTTGTCCTCAGTGGACATCCAGGCTTTCTTGTTACTGAGCTCACCAGAGGTTTTTTTTTTTTTCTCGGAATGTTTGGTCACTCCTAATGTTCCTGCTATCTATCTGATGGACTTGTATTGATTATGAAGCCTACTTGTATGGAAATATTCTTTGACTGCATGATGTTGGTTCAGAGCAACAGTTTCCAAATGCAAAGGGCACACTTAAAATCATCTCCAGAACTTACTTGCTTAAAGGGGGGGGGGGTGAAATGCTCGTTCTCACTCAATATCCTGTTAATCTTGAGTACCTATAGAGTAGTACTGCATCCTTCATAACTCCAAAAAGTCTTTAGTTTTATTATATTCATAAGAGAAAGATAGACTGTACCGTTTTTTCGCGGAAAAACACGATTGACTGGGGGCGTGATGTGTGGGCGGAGCTAAAGAATCACGAGCACGAGTAGGCTTTTGCGTTGAGAGCGTTTGGAAGCTGTGACACATCCAAAACAAACCATGGCTAAAAGTCAGATTCAGCCGTATATTTATGATCCAGAATCAGATCCAGAGGCTGAAATTTAACAAGAGCAGCATCAGCAACGACATCTCTATGTGCTATGTACTGAAACTGTATATATTTGCTTAGAAGTTTTGGAAAATGACTAAGTTCCACTTAATGTCGTGTTTTTTGTTTTTTTTTAAGATGTACATGTGGAAAGTGCAGTTTGATGACAACATCGCATGTTGTTTACTTGATGTGCTTACGCGCTGATAGCTAAGTTAACAACACAGAGATATTTGAAGCAGTTTTACTCACCGCCTGTGGTTCCAACACACGATCGTGACCCTTTTTTGTTGGGACTGCATTATCCTTAAGAAATAAACGATACGCAAATCCGGCGTCAAACTGGGCCTTGTTTGTAAAACAAGCATCTTCGAAATGCAGGGAACAAACAAAAACACTTGCACAACTCCGTTGATGCTCTGTAAAAATAAACTCCATCCACTGGTCCCTTAATGCTGTTTTTTTTTTTGGTAATCTGTGCAGGGTTGTCTTGCCCTGGCAACCAAAAACACACTTCTTTTGTGACTTCTTTTCACGACGCTCTCGCTCTGATCAGTGAATGTCTGTGCTCTCAGTGCTCTGCTATACGGGAGTGCACGCTCTTCCGGCAGAAGTGCCCTTAGGACCCATATAAGGAAATTCCGCTCCATCTAACGTCACACAGAGCCATACTCAAAAAAAACTTTCCGAAACTTGTGACAAACCGGAAGAGGTATTTTTGGAACAAAAATGCTCCTTCAAACGTACAACTTAATTTTTTTAACTTTGTCCATGTTTAGCATGGGAATCCAACTCTTTAACAGTGTAAAAAACTCAGTATGCATGAAATAGCATTTCACCCCCCCTTTAACTGATGTAGAAATAACAAAGGAATAGCTGTTATCTTGCTCTTTCCTATCAAACACTCTCTTTGGTGAGTTCTCTTTGGTGTTTAGGTGCCTGAAGTTTTTTCATCTTAGAGGTGTGTATCATTACAAAACAATAATCACTGTTTTCAAACAGGCTTCCCCAACAGTTTTCCTGACTTCCATTGGTTGAAAAAACAGGTATCTTCCCTAAATTTGTACATATTATTGAGTGTTAATGTGACTGACCCATATGGATGTTCAAAACTACAGACTTATGTGTTGTCTGGTTTTTATAATGAGTTGATTTTTTCATAGTGTGACGACTGGGGCGGGGGCAAGAGCCGTGGGAACGGAGCAAGACCAGTGGAGTGTTTGGAAATGAGCGACACCTGTGCCACTCACCGAGTCCCACAGAGGAGATCCGGAAGGATAAAAGAGGAGTTACGACAGTGAAGGACGAAATAGGTCAAGGCCTGGGTTTTATTTTGTGTTTTGGTTTTGTTTGTGCGCAGCAGTCATCTGCGAGGGGCTGTCGTGCTGTTTAGTGTTTATTATGTTATGAAAGTTTAATTTAAATGTTCGCCTTTTCTCGCTTCCTTCTTCCCGTGATTGCAAGCTTTTTTTATATCGTTACACATAGTTTTCGGCATTATGATGCACATTTAAGCATGCACTAAGGTCATTTGAATAACTTTTTTCTCTCTTTCTTGTCAAGAAAAGTTCATAAATAGTTCAAGCAAAAGCCGATTTATGCTTTTCGGTGGGATTATACCCTCCTGTGCATGCTATTCCATTTTTGAATCTGTTTATGTTTTGACGTTGTAGTGTCTAGGTGGTTTTTCTCTTTATTGATCTCCATATTAAACATTTTTTGTTGTCGTTATATGAACATAAAAAAAAATACAAAATTGTTTATGTATCACTTGTTTATGTTTAAAAATGTAATCCTTTTTAGCATTTAGCATCATTTTGAACTTCTTTTAGATTATCTGTGTCAGCATTTATCTTAGGTAGATACCTTTTATTATATAATATTTAACCAAAATATGAAAATGAGACATTTTGCTACTGTAAGGAGGTTCTGGTTTCCTGTACTGTTATTACACTGGTCTGAGGGACAGTATGGAGATCAGGTGATAATCTTCTCTCTGACAGCAGCTGTTGGTGGAGTTCACATTCCCAAGTCTCAGACTGACTGAGAGTGTGATTTTCTCCCCCTCTTGAGTTGCTCTATTCTTCACTGTCTCTTTACATGTGCTCAGGCGCCACATAAACGTGTCATGTATGCTTTCATACTCAAGAAATTTAGTCATATATTCAATATCTTGTGAAGTTTGAGAACTACTATATCTACTGTAAAGAGATAATCCACCTCAAAATGAAAACTCTGTCATTTTTTACTCACCCTCAAATTGTTCCAAACTTGTTTGATTTTCTTTCTTCTCTTAAGTGGGTAACCAAACACTTTTTGGTCTCTAATTAATTACTACCATAGTATTTAGTAATTAGAGACCAAGAAGTGTTTGTATAACCACATTCTTCGGAAGAAAGAAATGATTACCGTTTTGGAACACGAAGTTAATAACATTCTCCCCTGAATCAGTTGCGCATTATATGTGACATATGCTTCATCTGAACCACCATAGCAACAGCTGACAGTCTAAACCAATCAGAGGCTGACTTTTAGTCTAATAATCCAGTTGTCAGAATAGACGGCCTTTAGGAGTGACTGTCAGGTCTGTATTGTACACAGGACTGAGCTATATCTGATGTGAGGACAGTTCTCTGGATATAAACACGCAATCAGCAACCTCTTTTAACCTGTCTGTGCTCTGCGGTGCAGCACTAAATGGAAGTGTCTAGAACGTCTGTCATTAGAGGTGGAGAGGGTTTTTTTTAACTTCAAGGGCGAGCTGCGTTTTTTATTTATGTGCAATTCCATGCTACCCTTGTTTACTTTCCAAAGCAGAGGTCACGTGACTCTTTTATTGTAAAACGAAATGTTATATGGGTTCAAAACAAGTCAAGGTCTATCGATAGCATGTGAAACTCATTTCAGACCATCCCACAGTTTGACAACATAATTGTGCGAGGTTGTATTTATTTGATAAAAAATTATATAAAACAGTAATGCATTATAATTTAAAATACTGTTTTCTATTTGAATTTGTATTCAAATGTAATTCATTCCCTTCGAAGCAAAGATGAATTTCCAGCATCATTACTCTAGTCTTCAGTGTCACATGATCCTCCAGAAATCATTCTAATAGGCAGAATTTATTTTAAAGGAAAATATTTGGTAGCAAATAAATGCATCCTTACTGAAAAATCAATATGAATTTATTTAAAAATGTATAAAACTAACTGACCCTAAACTATTTAATAGTAGTGAATAGTGCCATGAAAACAAGTTGCATATTTGTCACATTTAAAAGATTCAGATCATTAAACAAATTTTTTAATTACACAAAGATAACTCGAGTAAATATAAAATGCAGTTATAAAATAATGATTTCATTTATTAAGGGCAAAAAGCTGTCCAAACCCACCTAGCCCTACGTGAAAAAGTAATTGCCCCCTAAAATCTAATACTTGGTTGTGCCAAGTTATACTAATAATATAGTACTTGGTTGTGTTACTGGAGTCCCAAAATGACTTTATAGCCCTTTCCAGACTGATACATGTCAACTATTTTGTTTCTCATCTGTTCGTGAATTTCTTTAGATGGTGGCATGATGTGTTGCTCTTTAAGCGTGCTTCACTTTATCAGACAGGTTCTATTTAAGTGATTTCTTGATTTAACAGGTCTGACAGTAATCATGCTTTTGTGTGGCTAGTCAAAATTAACTCAGCTTTCTAAAATAATGTGGTTAATCACAGTCCTTACATGATTTAAACGGAGGGGGTAATTCATTTTACATGTAGGGCCAGGTAAGTTTTTTCCCTTGAAATCATAATTTAAATACTGCATTTTATATTTACTTGCATTAACTTTGTGTAATATTAAAATTAGTTTTATGATCTGAATCTTATAAGTGTGACACATATACATAAAAAATCAAATCAAAATCAATAAAACCAGAAAGGAGACAAAAACATTTTCATGAAACTGTATATTGTGAACTCACAATCAGTTATTATTATTATTATTACAAATTTAACTAGCCTCCTTCTAAAATTAGATTTAAACAGGATCAAAGACAAATTATGAGTTTTAACTGCAGTTTGATGCTGATGGTTATGTAAATGGTAGCAGCGATTTGCATAAAAGATGGAAAGCCACAATATGTCAATAGCTGAAAGTTGTACTGATTAAAACTGGCACCAATTTAACTGCAGTTTAGAAAATTTCACATGTGAAATAACAATATTCATTTCCTTACTCTTGCAAAGTCATGCTCAATTGGCCCAGCTAACTTTCCATCTCTCGTTAGTCTCCCAAACGCTCCCATTCCAGCCTGTCATCCTCTTGTGTCCCACAGATTTCATGCCAAGTTCTCAACATGGACTGTGGATCCACAGCTGTCAGTCAAACACAAACTATTTCTATTAGAGACAAGGACAGAAGGCCTTTGTCCAAGTCTCATGTAGTTTGCTCTTGATATGCTTCTTAGAACAATTGTGTGTGGTCCAATGGTCTGTCCTTTCCACTGTTTAAAGACTTGTGGATGAGTATCTCCTTTCAAAGGGATGTTCTGTAACCTTTCTCTATTTTAGAAAACAGGACAGATATTCCCATGATCCCTCCAGACCTGGTATATCAGTCACAAGCAGTTGTCAATATCAACATCTTATCCTAAGTGCATGGAAGACTCAAAGGTTGTGAGGTGTCCATGTTGCTTATCTTTGCAAATAAGTTGTATTCAGTGAGTGTTGTCACTTGATCTTTTTCCACCCACTCTCTGACTTATTAAATGGGTGATAATTCCTACTGTCCATGTTTTAATTTCCTTTAATGTGACTTATTTAATAATACAAATTTTTTAATCCCATGATATTTCACACCTAGAAAATTTATTCAGACATCAAATTAAACTTCATGTTGACTTTTTTATATAAATATAAATTAGCCACCAATTTGCCAAAACCATTTTTTTTATACATGACTAATTTCCAATACTTTTTATTATTTTCATGTTTTAATTTACTTGAACTTTTTTGTAGTAGTAGTAGTAGTAATAACAATAATTTTAATACTGTAAGTGAGAATTGCATCTCAATGGAACATTTTCCTACAGGAATAGAAATTAGATTTTGATGATCACAATAAAAATTTAAATTAAATTAATTAAAAATTATCTTCCATTTTGCTTAACATTATCTCTCTCTATCACACAGACACACTTTCTGTTTCACTCTCTGTTGTGTCTCTTGATTTTATTGGATGTCTATTTCAGTACTGAGTTATGCCTGCTGTGTGTGTGTGTGTGTGTGTGTGTGTGTGTGTGTGTGTGTGTGTGTGTGTGGGTGTGTGTGTGTGTGTGAGTGAGTGTGAGCATACAGTATGTGTGTGAACTTTTAATCCGCAGGTCAGAGGGGGGCAGGGTCTCAACGTGAGGTGCTCGTGTGTCCATGCCACAGTTGTTTAGCCCACACACATAAAGCCCTTCGACATGTTATTATCAACCATTATAGCAATTAATGACCCTCTGGAGCCTTGTGGCTGTAATTGACATTTGCCAGCAGCAACTGTGACTATCATGTGTTTTGGGATTGGGAATTACAACCAGCAGATCTCAGATCAGTTAAAGTAAAATGTTATGATCTCAGAGCATTATTTCTATTCTTAAATATACTGCATGTTCAGTGCCTACAGAATACATGCATAAAATAACAGTTAAAACAACATTTGAATTATACCTGTAGCTATTTAATTAATTGTAGTTATACACAAGACCGACTTCTCCATGGTATTTTTTTCCCTTAGTGATTTCTAGAGTTTTTCCTCTACGCTGGATTGATCAGTGTTTACTGATGACGTCACAGTAAAAGTGTCAGGTCAGTAATCTGAGGCATGGAGGTAGAAATTATTGTTTTTGGTGTGTGCTCTTGGCATTCAGTCTTGAAGTTTTGTTACATAACAGAGGTCTTTCATGGAAGCATATAATATTTAATCCTGTACCAGATTATTGATATTGTGGGCAAAGGAAAGTGACTTTCCTGGCTTATGTAATATGTAGCTTATTTTACATTTTATAAGTGCTGTTTAAGAGTCTGAAAAGTGTCATTAATGCTAATGACTTTAAAGGGTGTTTATTCGTAAACAAAAATTGTATAATAAAATACAGTCTACACTTGAACACCAGCACTTCTAGCAGAACTCAATTCATAAATTACAATAACTTGTTGCATGGGTGGCCTAATGGATAGAGAGAGACTTGTACTGTAAGTTGTAACTTGAAGGGAGTGAGTTCGAGTCTCAGGTGGCAGGAATTGTAGGTGGGGGGAGTGAATAAACAGCACTCTCTCATTTAATACCACAACTGAGATGAGACCCTTGAGCAAGGCACTGAACCCTCAACGTCTCCTTAAGTGCCGCAGCATTGGCTGCCCACTGCTCCGGGTGTGTGTTCACTGCTGTGTGTGTGTGTGCACTTGGATGGGTTAAATGCAGAGCACAAATTCAGAGTATGGGACACCATACTTGGCCACACATCATTTCAATTTCTTTCTCACTTTCATTCACATAGATTTCACTAGGAGTGATTTAACATGCAGTAGCATAAACCACCTTCTATTATATATTTTTTCATGGTGAACAGTTTGCTTAGTTACTATATGAAACAATGCATATTCATAGCATAGCCTGGAAACATCTTTTCATTCACTTCTGCATTTATTTGCATATTTATGTAGAGTGAAAAAAGTGAAAGTGACGTGACATTCAGCCAAGTATGGTGACCCATACTCAGAATTTGTGCTCTGCATTTAACCCATCCGAAGTGCACACACACAGAGAGCAGTGAACACACAAACACACACTGTGAGCACACACCCAGAGCAGTGGGCAGCCATTTATGCTGCGGCACCCGGGGAGCAGTTGGGGGTTCGATGCATTGCTCAAGGGCACCTAAGTCGAGGTATTGAAGGTGGAGAGAGAACTGTACATGCACTACCCCCACCCACAATTCCTGCCGGCCCGGGACTCGAACTCACAACTTTTCGATTGGGAGTCCGACTCTATAACCATTAGGCCACAACTTCGACAGTAATGCACGACGAGTGCATTACTGTCTTAATGTTTGCAGACTTACATAAATTATTATACACTGACTGAAGGACTAATGCGAGTATATGGGTGATATTCACAAACTCAGTTATTATTCAAACACACATCCCAAGAGGCTCACATTGCTTTTTTCAAAATGCAGTAAATATACATATTGGGGCTCTTTAAGATGTGGGTGAATCTTTTTGTTTACCAGAAAATAACATTGTATAGCATGTCCAGTTTTGGACTCTTAAAACAACATTTAGGTTGATATGACTTGTTTGAATTACTTTTAAGACCACAGCTATACCTCCATGCAAGTATGTACAGTAAATGCAGATGTGGATTATTGGCCACTGCTCTGCATGCACATGTTCCCATTATACAAACCTAAGTGCATTCAATGGGGGCAATTTTATGGGGCAATGAAGCCACCTTAAAATATCAGTCACTGATTGTTTTGAATCTAGTGGAGGTGAGGAGTTGTAAGTGTTCATAAAATTCTCTTAACATGCAAACTTGCATAGCTAGAAGCATTTGAGTTTGCTAACTTGGGCCTCTCTTTAATCATTATCAACTTATGGAAGTATAATACCTCTTTTTCTCTTATGTAATGTGCTGCAGCAGGAGACACATGGCGAGACATCTGAAGGGCTCCTTACTGGTTGTCTTTCCTCTCTGACATCACAGGTGTGTTACTGGGCAACTCTTACACATTCAAGCGGTTCCCCAAACACTTCTACAACAGCAGGTGACACTGGCTAAGATGATCTGAGATCAGTGTTCACTTAGAGAGCTTTATATAGCTAAGTTGTCTGTGTTCTGCTGTCCAGGATTAGACTTTATTAATTCAGCAATTCCAGAGAGACGTCTTTATGACGTTGTGGAGAATGCCCAGCTGCCCATTTAACCCTTTAGGCATTTATCATTCAAGTCATCAATGCTAAAGCATCGCTATTGCTATTACTATTACTTCAGTACACAGCTTGCGCCGGCATATCATAAGGCCTTGGCTCTTTGGTCTGCAAGTAACTAGCCTTGCCTTTACAGATGAAATAACCTTTCCATCCACCTTGCAAACACCGTATCATCATAGTCTGGGAGTTTAGTTTGGTAAGTACCACTCAAACAAACCTCAGGTTTTCAAGGACCCAAGGGTGGTGGTTAAGGGGTTAAGGCTCAGGGCTGGTAACCAGAAGGGTGGTGGTTCAAATCCCACAAGTGAGCAATGAGCACTCACTATAGGCATTTAACCCCAGGTTACTCCAATAATAATAAATCCATGTGGCATGCTATGAAGACCTCACATGAAAGTTGTGAACATCTATCTATATCTAAAGACCTCATTAAGATGCTGTTCCGTGCTTCCAGTGAGGTGTTATAGTGCATGAAAGACTTTATTACTCATTTACAGATTCAGAGTGAGACAGAGATGCCCCCTGAACATCAGACGCCTCCCCCCTCAGCCCTCCACTGACACGTCTAAGATTTCTGGCACCAAAACAACGTCACGCTTCCTATTTCAGGCACAGGTGCCACATTTCAGCAGCGGGTCGAGTAACTGTGAAAGCAGGACAGAGAGATATTAAGGCATGGTAAGAGCAGGTTACATTAGGACTCTGAATGAGGAATAGGATGCTTTTTGATAGCTTTTAGTAACGTGGGGCACGAGCAATGTTAATACTGTTAATACTGCTTAACAAGGAGCTAATTAAAGCGAGAACTTTTTACTATGTTGGCATAAAGCATCGTATACTTTTGCTTTTTTAGTGAAAGGAGAAGTGATGTAAGAAATTGTAAAATGTTTTACCCCACTGTTGTCAAATTTTCAGGAATTTATTTTATTTTATATATACAGTGGTGCATGACCTTGGAGAAGTTGCTGATAGGATATTATAGGTAGTGGCTAGGTTGTTTCTATGTGTTTAATAGAGTTATTAACATATTGGTAATTCGTTACTTAATGGCCAAAATCAAAACCCACCCTTAAAATATGCATGAATCAAAAGATGCTGCCAACTTTTAACATGGTTATGTATTTCCAACTGAAACTGAATATTAAATAGGGGGCTGTGTATTATTTTTGCTCACCTTATCTCGTCTTTCACTTATAGCAAACTAATGGTTAAAGGTACGTTGTTAATGACTGTCATTGCCCTTGATGATTCTGGTCTACAGACTCCATAAGTCTGTAGGTTTGTTGTTCACTAGTTGAAAATAAGCTTGTCAGATTGCAAAGAAAAGTAACAGTGAGCAGAAATATAAATGCTAACATTAGCAATCACCACTAAAAAACAATAAACTAACTCATCAAAGCACTTGCGTTTATTATCCAGAGGAAGAAAAACCCCAAAAGCATCACGTTTTTGTAAGGGTCATGTCACAACAATAAATAAACATTCCAAAAGCATTTCTTCATGATAATATGGTCAAAAGATATACTTTACTCTTCACAGATGTTGAACTTAAAGAATAATTAACTGCATTTGGCATTTTTTTTTGTTGACAAAACTGGCGAATGCAGACATGTTCCCGCAAAAAAGGTGCCATGCACCGAGTAGTTTCAGCCCACATCAGGCACAGTCAAATAAGGCTTATAAAAAATATTATAAGCCTGGTAGGACCTCTTCCATTACATTATTATGAAGCACTAATGCAGTACTGAAATGGACTTTATGACAGACCATCAAAATGCTTGCACACACCTTTACAGATTATGCATAATATATAAGGCTCAATAACTTGTTGCCATGTATGTTTAAATACATGTTATGCCGTTTGCATACATGCTTTTATGGTTACAAAAAATGCCCTACATGGCACCACAAGAACTGCACTGTACACAAAGCACTCGGGAAAATAGAAAACAGAATAAAAGAATACAAAATTTACTGAGAATGCTAAAAAGAAATAAACAGAAATGGCAATGAAGGGTTTATATAGGCACAGTTCACCAGGTCAAAAAATGTCCACTGAAATTTCTTTCCAAAGCACTTCAAACAGCGCAGAGTTAAACTGAAAGTGGTATCGTTTTGAAGTTATTTAAGGAAAATACCATAGGCCATCCTAGTGGGCTGCAATAAGGTACTTTGATGTAGTGGTGGTGGTTATATTATATATACAGAAAAGTAGATTGTGTTCTACAAAAGGTCAAAGTCTCGTCTTTGCCATTGAAAATGACCTTTGAAGGATGTTGTATCCTGGTCACATGATGACCGTTTCTGTGTGCCGGGAATATGAATTCAAGAATTGTTTGGCTTTCAGACCAGGGCTTGGTGGGCAGGATGTCTGGCCAATTTTGCTTGGGTGAATATGCTTAGCCCATCTGGATGGACGACGTTGATTGGCTGGTCGAGCCGGACGAGAAAAATTGCTACTGCTGGGTGCAGGAGATGACTCAGGATTGACCTAGAGAGGAAAACGTTTTAATGTAAGTATCTTTCTGGATAAATGACCAATACTTGGATTAATCTACTTGTATTTTATTTACCAACATATAATTACTTTATTTGACAGGTTAGCAGAAACAGAAATCAAAGTAGTGTATGGGAGAGATGGGAGAATGAGATCGGGAGCACCACAGCTGCTATGCATCAAAATCAAGGCTCCTAATTCTTGGTCCTTTAGAACCACTTTTCTGCTAAATTTAGACCACATTGAAATAAAAAATGTGCTTGAATTAACTAATCAAGGTCTTTGGGTTTACCTAAAAACCAGATATGTTAGAGCACACTTGGAAATAAAATCCATGAAAGTGGCTTTCCAGAATCAGGAATGAGGAACACTTGCCAAGAGCATGGGCAAAATGATTCAGACAAAAATAAATACTGCATTGAAATTTAGTGTGTGTGCTGATCAAATTTGTACCCTCTTCACCTGCTTGTTGTCCAGTTGCTGGGTGAATGTGGTCCTATGGCTTCTGTTGTTCTCCACTTCCATCATTTCCAGAAGTTGCTCCAAGTTGTCAGTTCCCAGTCTCGTCATGTCGACACCAAGTCCTCTGTGTATCTTACTGAAGTTTTGAGATCCTGCTCCCAGAATCCTTTCCACCATCTGGTAGTCAGAAAATAGGTTCTCACTCTGGAAGCCTGCTTTGTGGGAATTAGACAGTGAAGCCACCTTAGGATACCCCAAGTTAAGGTGAGACTCTGTCTGGCTTAAGTTATAGGCCAAGCCATGCTGTTCAAGAACACAACCACTCTTCCCACTGTCTTTGTCTCCATTGAGGAGGTGTCTAGGAGGACCAGCTGTCCAAGACTCCTGGCTGGCCTCCAGATCTGCTTCTAGTGCATCACAGTCTGCAAGGCATTTCTGGACGGGCACACGTGAGGATGCCCGTCTGGCATCAAACTTGCTCTGGCAAATGGGAGTGCTGGTGTGCCTCTGAGCTTCACTGGAGACAACGGTGGTCACAAGACCATCCTCAATCAGGGTTTTCCCCTCATTCTCCTGCAACATGGCACCAAACTTGCGCAATACTGATGGGCTGCCAGATTTCCTGTCAAGCAAGAGGCATTTCTTATCAGGTTGTTGTGATGACTCATGGTAAGTGGAGCGGGAGGTTACAGGAGAAGCATCTCTCTGTCTGATTGCCAGTTTGGAAGCTGTATTTTTAGGGGGAAGGTTGTTTGTTGAAACCGGGTCTTTCCAGCTAACATGGCGGGCTTGGGAGTCATCCCAGTTTGATTTCTTGTTATTTTTGTTCTCAGCCTCAGTCTCCTCCAGAACAACACACGGGGCAGTCCTACTGTGAAAAAACAAATCAACCAGGAAGTCACAAGAGGAAATTGGGAAAACACTAAGCGTTGGTCTATAACCAACAAGAAACATGCATGATAAAAGGACAACAATAGTAATGAGTCTGATAGGTTGAGATTGAAAAGGTTTTACCTGTTTGTTACCAGGCTGGTCTCCATGCTGTCTTGATAACTGTGCGTAACTGGATATACCTTAGGGTTCTGGATCTAAAAAAAAAAGAGGGGCAATGAATGGTTAAAGTGTAAAGACAAATTATTGAGGTGTAAGAGTCTAGTTTAAGGAGAGATTTGTCAGTTGTGAAAGAGATACTCACTGTGTTTGGAACTCCGATATTCCCTACGTTCTTTCTAAAATGCGGGCCTTGTTGAAGGTATCCACTTAGTATGTCTAGGGTGGCATCTTGCCTTTCAAGATCATGACAACTAGCAGGGTAATGGCTGCTACTTCTCAGGGAATTAAGCATGATATTGTTGGAACCATTACAGTATTCATTGGGGTGGTGAAGCCCAAAGCTTTGCATTACTGTAGGATCTGCCCTTATTTCACTGTATTGATGAATTGGGAGGCTGTTGTTGGGGTGACCACAGGGTTCATGATAACCATTGGCCTGGTGGCTATACTGAGAGATGACTGGAAGCAAAGTAATGTCCAGGTTTTTATTGTTTGTAGTGTTGTTTAAGCTGCTCTCGCTAGCTTCTCTTCTTGCTTTGACCTCATTATACAGCTGAAATACAATCACAATGTTAGAACCAAACTCAGCATTCATAAAGTATGATTTTTTTGACCACCTACATGAAAGCAAATGTTTTAAATCCACAAGTTAGCAAAAACAACTGGCATAAGGTACTGCATGGATTAGTTACAACCTGTGCATAAGTTTAACAATTCTTGTTAAGTGTCCACTATCACAACATCAACAATTCCATGGCTCTAGAACAGGCAGGATAACAGTGCCAGTGGATCTTTTGGAATGGTTTATAGTCAAATCACACCACTATATTTTTGAAGTGCATTTACATTTTTGAATAAGAATCTCTCTCTCTAGATATGGATATGGATTCTGTCACACTGATTGGCATCACTTCAGTTTTCCTTACCTCTTCAATTTTCCTCTGCATGTCCTGTAGCTGATCTTCCCATTCCTGCATCTCGGAGTCAAAACTGTCAAGCAGGTCAGCTCTGTCTCCACCCCACACACAACTCCCAGGCTCTGGTCCAGAGTGCAATTCCAATGTAGCCATTCTTCTGTGTATGTGTGTCTGTGCTCAGAAACCTATGCTGCGATTTCTGAATGGTCACTGGATTGACAACATTGGCAAATCCACCAATACCTCTATGAAGACAAAAGTGATATTCATCATTGAGGAATAGCCTATTAATTCTTTATAGTACTCTTAAGTAATCGGAGTATCTGGTAGTAGTTGGTATCTCAAATAAATTAAGTCACTATAAAAAATGCTACTGGCTACCATGGCTTGCTTTAAAGTTTAAGGGTGTTATAAATGTGAACATAAGTGAAGTCTTTTTGATTGCGTCTCCTTGTTTGGAGTACAAAGAAGGAAACAAAATCCCAGCTATTTGCTCTGGACACCTGCTTTAAAGCTTTGACTCATTTCTATATGCATTCCCTGTTCTTCAAACCAGTCCTTAACTGTCAAAATTGTCAGCATGTTCTTTAGACACCAACTTCATTAGACATGCTCAAGTTACCTAAAGGGACTTCGGGGATTCTGAAGTCAGTTTTATTACATGGACAGTCTCCCTGGAGTAAAATGATCTCTTTTGACTAAAGGCACAATAGCAAGGTCGCCCCTTGCATAACCTACACCTACAACCAGTCTAGATCTTTGAGTACAAGGTTACACTGCTTCTTTCGAGTTATGCATGAGGTCAAAGTTCCAAGCAAGTGTAGAACCATTTACGTGCTTGGATGAGCTCAGAATAGTTGCATCCTTTCCGTGGTAACGTCATTTAAGTTGTTCTGTAATGAAGCTTTGATTTACTGTGGGTATTAGGGATGGAATTTCCTTCCATCAAGGAACATGACACCTAGTTTAGCTCACGAAATTTCCAGAATGTACCACCGTATGATGTTAGAATGGAAGGATATTTATAACCTCTGTAATTATGTGTTATAAAACTAAAAAATATAAAGAATAGAATAAAAATATATATAATAGAACCTTTTAATGATTGATACACACTTACTCTCTATAGGTAAAAGTAGATGATCACAACAGTAGTAAATTCAAGTGAATTTACCAACAGTTCCGTAAATATTTACATATTAAGTACATATTGTTTGCTAGTATTTCTTAAGCAAGTATATGTCCTTGTATATGTTAATACAGTAATTTACTTTTATATTACCAGTGAGGCTAAAAAGGTTCTTAAAATATATCCAACATATTCAGCCCAAGTGAAAGATCACAGAAAAGAGTTGTAAGTAGTAACACTTGAATACTTTAAAAAGGTTTAAAAATTGTTGAGGTTTATGTTCTGTGCTTGTCTACAAGCTTTCTTAATCCTTACCGGTTAAATCTTATTATTGGCTCCTCCAGTAACTCCCTCTCATGAGTTTTTGATGAATTGAAACAGACGATCCAGAATATAAGTAGAGTATTAGTAACCTGTTCAAGTACAGGTTTGTTGCTTGAATCAAGATTGCGTTTGTTTCAGTACCGCCTCCCCTTTGACAGCTCCTGTACTCAAACGGGACGTAACTGTGCAAAGACTATGAAGGCTCGCTTCCAACGGCGTGACATAGAAATCCTGTGTATTGGATCTTAAATGTTTTCTCTCTCCGGTACTCCGGTCCTGTCCGAGGCTGAGGGGTAAACAACTGTAGTCCTGAGGGGGCCACTGGGCTTTATAGTGACTCTAAGTATTTACCCCTGTAACGTCAGAACTGCCATGTGTCTGGTGTCATAATGTCAGATTTATTCCGGCATTTGTGGTCTCCATGCAGGAGACTGTCGTCACCGACATTCTAGGTTAAAATTACAAAGCAGAGGGAGAGTGTTTACATGGCTATTTTAAAATGCCCAGTTCTACCCCACCTCTGTTAAACTGTCTTGTTGCTAGTCTGCTTTTAGGACTTGGCAGATTGTGGTCTTGTGACTCCTATTCCAGTTGTTTTTCGACTTCTACTAATGCCCACAGGCAACTGGGCTATTTGGAACTCTCAAAACACTCTACAAACAGTCTATTTTATTTTTAAGATACCATTGGACAGAATTAGCTGATCCTACTAAATGTGCTGTCCACGGTTCTTAATGGTCGCCTCACGCTTGTATTTATTTGACACACGGCTGTTGCGCAATAAACAGCCAGCCGACAGTTCAGCCCTAATATTGCCAGCTGACTTAAATAGTTTTCAGGCACAATAATGGAGAACTAGGAAAACAACAAAGCAAATGCCTCTGAGAATAAAGGCACATTAAAACTGGCAAATTTGAATACAGAGTCGTATCTTTGATGGTTTTCGCTAATGAGTTTACTTTCATCTGGCAGGTAATTTAGAAAAAATGACTTCCAATTCCCAAAAAGACTCAAACTCACTCTAGAAAAACAGATGTGGTGTTGTTTACCAAGTGTAATTTTTTTGTCAATCACTTAATCCAAACTAAAATAAATGTATTTGTGCTCCAAATAAATTGCGAACCCAACACTTCCACAGATCTTGTTTTTGTATTATTTTGTGCTATTTTAATCTATTTACAACTTTTTATTTTATTTAGGAATAACTGCCGACAACTTGAACACTCAGGTGCTTCAACTGAGACTAAAACTGGAGATGCCAACAAGCTAAATAAACTCATAAAGAAAGAAAGCTCTAATTTCCAAATTGCTGATCCAAGACATGCTTGCAGGAATGAGAAGCATGTTCAGCAGTAGACTGATCCTGCTCTGTCTGGTGCAACAGAGTGCAGCAGAAGTTAATGTGTGCACAGTGTCATCATGTACACAGGCACTTTATGTGAACTTGGACCCCCATTCACCCACCCCATAAAAGCCACAGCTGTTCATAAGCATATTGCATGAATCTTTTTGTGCAATTTCTTCAGATTATTGTGCAATCAATCTATACAAAAAAAGTTGTTATCATCACACAATTATGGATGATTCCAGACATCTCCAGTCAAATATAAAGCCTGTTAATTATAATCCATCCATACACATGTATGTAAATTATTTTGAGTTTACAGTTATATACCATATTCTTACTCACCATTGCATGCTTCTGATAGGAAATCATTCCAGCTGCTGTACAGTATCTTAGAGTGCAGGGGCAGGCATTCTGGGTAATTGTGATAACATGCCCCTTAGTAGTAAACTTCAGTTCCATATTTCATTGCAAGGCTTTGGTGGCAAAGCAAGCGTCAGTGACATTCATAGTCCTCAATGAAAGAAATGTCTTCTGGATAATGTAGTTTCCAGTGGCTCAGTGTTTTCCTATGATGTATGATAGTCTTTAGTTGCAAAAAAACAACAACTCCTGTCTCGATGGTGTACCTTCCAATGCAGGCATATATGTACGATTTGGATAAAGCATTCTCCAGCTTTTTGGAAATTAAGGTTTTGCAGACTTCTGTGCTTAAGCGTGCAGTCTGTGCTTGGAAAGTGACTGTCCTGTGATTCTTCAACCATGGTGAACATACACAACATTGACAAACAAACAAAACAAAGGGCGAGACTATGCTAATGAATGGACGGATGGTGATCACAGGACAAAAAAGAGGGTAAAAAGGAATACAAGTTTAAAAATGGTTGCATAAGAGAGCGAGGAGAACAACACTAGAATGAGGATGAATAAAATGATGGGCTGAAACATCTGGGTGAATAAACGACAGGATTAACGAACATGCATTAAAAAACAGGGGTGCGTGGGAAGACAGGATCAGAGAGAAAGAGAGAAAGGTTAAGATATTATAGCCATTAAAATTTTCTTTATGCACAGTTTAAAAATCTTGGCAAAAAAATGTTAAAAGCAGTCAGGAGATAACTCTGAATTATGTAGTGCTTTCTTGTTCTTCACTATTAAACTAACTCCCTTTAAAGGAATAGTTCACCTCAAAATGAAAATGGTTGCAATTCCCTGTTTTGATTATCTTTCTTTACGTGGAATTTAAATAAACGTATAACTTGTACAATACCTTTGCTTGATAAACAGACCAAAATATATGCAATGAATTGTACCCATTCTGCTGCAGTATTATATGATTATTTCTACACTATTATAGTGTTATTTCAATTCACACAATTATTTCTAGTTTTAGTTTTTGTTAATGCCAACGTACCTCACATCTCATTTGTGTTTGCATTCATTCATGTAAAGTTTTACATAAGTAACTTCAAATGTCATATGTTCTGTCATGTCTTTTGACCAGATGCGACTGATGTCAAACTTGACATGGTGCACTTTGAATGCAAATGATAAATACAAAGGTATGGCTTAAGAAGACTTAGAAAAGAGTCCATTGTACATACTAATTATATGGTGCTTTTTTGCTCCTTTGGGAACTTTAAAGCCACCGGTCACTGTCCCACGGAAGAAAGAGAATCAAGGGTGAGTAAATAAAAGAAATTCGATTTTTGGGTGAGCTATTCCTTTATGGTGTATCAAACATTATTCTCGTGCTTCACATAGACACACAGACTCTTGCCAGACTCACAGATAATGGCTCTTCTGAATCTCTTTCCTCAGGTTTTGGGACTTCAAGTCGGTCTATAAACCCCTGCAGCTCCTTCCTGAAGGCTTTCATTTGAGCATTGATGCGGTAGAGTAGCTCATGCTCCCTGATCCTCCCACCATCATCATCATCTTCCACACGGCCAAAAAGATCCCCGTTAGCTACGAACACCCGCGCCTCTGCAATGATGGTACTGGTGTCAGCTATGAGGTGGTCAATGGTTCGTCCCAATCGCTCCGCTTCAGCACGGATGTCAATCATCTGTTGCCTGTCCCGTATGGAACGTGAGAGGAGCCGGGCGGAATCAGGAGAATAAAGAGAACGAGTTGGTGTGAGGCACCGAGCATTGCGAACTTCTTCTGAGTCACTTTCACCTCCGACAGGACCTTCACGTTTGCGATGAGGAGGGAGGCGAGAGGAAGATGAGTCATCATCACTACCTCTACGCCCTCCAATTCCAGGACCGCTGTCACTCTCTGCGTCACTGTCCCGTGGCGTGATGGCTAGGTGAGATGCTAGATCATACCGTTGCATGTTGGAAAGCAGCACACGGTTCTCGTACTGCAGCTGCATCACTTTCCCACTCAATTCATTGATCTGTTTCCTCGCTGCCTTCAGCTCCTCCTGCAAAGCCTCAGCTTTGGAGCTGTCTCCTGCTCCACTGGCGGCACCCGTCGCATTACCACCTGAGGTGTGCCTTGTACCCTCTTTAAAGCGTAGTTTGTTCAGCTCACATGTCACTCTCTTATTCTGTTCCTCTACATCAGCCAGGTTCCTCCTTAGGAGTTCTGCCTCATCCTCCACCAATTGCAGCTGTTGCCTAAGCTCCGACAGCTCCGACCCCTGCTCCCGCCCCATTCCTCCTTCTGCTCCGGACAAGCCCCCATTAGATGACTCTTCCCCTCGAAGATCATCCAACTCTGCCCTCAAGCCACGGTTCTCCACCTCCAATTCAACAATTTTACGTCCCAGGATGTTGGCCTCTTCCTCCACCAATCGCAAGCGAAGTTTGAGCTCAGATTCCCTTGTAGTGGGAGGGCCACCAGCTTCCCCCTTTGGATGAGGGCTGTCCAGATCCCCATAGAAGGAACGATACTTCTGTAGCTCTTGTTCCAAACGGTCTTTTTCCTTGTCAATCTTGGCCATTTTCTTTCTCATTAAGGTAGCCTCCTCTTTAATAAAGGCCAACTGGCATTTCAGGTCATCATTGTCCTCCTGTGGACAGAAGTGTTGCATTAAGATCCTGGCACATTAGTAGGAATTTTGGCAGGTTTTGTTTTGTGCAAATAGACCCATCCTAAATGGTTTTGCAATGTATGATGGACAGCTCAAATACAATTCACATTTAAACCAAACACCTTTCTGTTGGCAGACAGACATTGTATGGATTTATTTTGAAATGACTTGATTTTGCCCGTGAAACTTCACAGACCAACTGTAAATGTGATAACAGCTTTGCATTTTATGGTGTAATAATTATTATTATTTATTTTTTTTTGCATGTAGTGCACTTCATATTTTTGCAAAAAAATACAAATAAAATTGCATTACTGGTTGTAACTTGAACTTATCCTGTACATTAAAAGCCTTCATTTGACCGCATTCCAATTGATGTCAATGTTTTATGCTTACCTCTGTAGGAGTCTGAGTCTTCCGCTCAGGTTTTTGTGCATCTTTGCTTCCTCTTCGTTTCTGAGACTGGACAAAAAACATTTATATGAAAGCCATTCCATGAATATGTATAGTATTTAGAACTATTTCGATTCTGTAGTGATTTGGGTTTGCGTTTATACCTCTTTGGCTTTGTCCAGCTCATTTTGCAGAGCCTGTTTTGTGACTTCTACCTCAATAAGTTTCTGTCTTAATCGTTCGTTTTCTTCTTCTGTCTTTGTTCGTTTCTCCTCCACATTCTCCAGCTCATGGTGGAGTCTTACAGACACATCCTTGGCAACCTGTCAGAATGTGGTGGTGTGGCTTAGTGGTTAATGATCTGATTCATAAAGTATCACTGTGCTGTTGAGAAAAACACTTAACCTTAGGTTGCTTCAGGAAAAATATCTTGCTAATAGGTGCAATGTTCCTTTGGATAGAAGCATCAGCTAAATGACAAATTAGTAATTAGATAAAAATGGTGCAAGTAAGAACATGGGGATGGGCAATTAATCATAGACCTCCTCTGCTTTCCTTTAAAGATAAAAATATTGGTACTTGCCTTCAAATCTTGCTCTAAGCTCCTCAGGAGTTCCTCGTCAATTTCTCCAGTTTGTGCATAGCGAAGTCGTTTGCGTTCAGCCTTGCGGAGTCTATATTGAAGGATGCGACAGTTCTTATTTGCACGCTCGAGTTCGCGCCGCATATCTTGTAACTGACAGGTGTCCTCCTCATAAAAGGTGTCACGCATCTCCTCCATCTCTGTCCGCATCTCCTCAATCTCATTCTATGAAAACCAGAGTTTGCACATTAATAAAGAAATTAAGAGAAACCCTTATTTTCAATCTTTCTACTTTCTTAATGAGTCCTTGGCAAACTGTTACTTGAAAATGTTAATTAGTGACTGCATATTTTGCATATACCAAGGCCGTTTTCATAAATGTAGTTTGCTTTGTTCTGAAACTAGGGCTAATTTGTTACAGCGTTGTAGTTCCCTCAAGGTTCTGTTCACTTTCAGAAGGCAACATTTAAAAAAGAAATCGTTCAGAATTTGTTAATACAAGTCACCTGAGCAAATGTACCCCTCATTTGTTCTAACCTTTATGTGCCATTTATGTTCTAGGTTCATGATCAGTGTTATTTCAAGATGGATGAACAACAGCTCTGCAGGCTTACTGTGGCTTTTCTTTTTGTTAATGACCAGTATTTTGATTTATCAGGTTGAGTGGTAACCAAAATTGTTAGGAAAACAATATTACCATTCACTCCTCATCAAGAGGAGTCACCAAAAGGCATTTTAAGAGGAAGAGACATGTTTTGATTAGGAATGTATGGATTCGATACTCAGTATCGGTATCGGCCCCGATAATGACATTTTCAGACAATACTGATCCAAATCCGATATTGTGCATATACTATTCGTTGTTATTCCTGAGCCCCACGAAAGGCACAAAAACATTGTAAAGCACCAAAACTTTTTCATACACATATTTCAAGTGTTCTGAAGCTGTTCGATAGTCATTAAATTTGAGTTCAAATAAACTCTTCTCTCCGCTGCGGCTGTCTGTCATCCTCTATTCATCAACCAAACTGTGTGCTGTGTTTGGTTACTACAGTCCAAATTATGAAACTCTCATCAAGAGCGCACAGTAAACTAAGGTTTAAAACTGTTCAAAGAAAAGGCTCATTAAACTAAAGCACAGATTTAATACACTACGTATCAATATCTCTATGTGGACTCGGAGGGCTGCGCAGCTTGCACACTGTGACTCTGTGTTGTTTCAAGCTTATCATTCTGCGCACGGATGCGCATAAATGCTCTGTGTTGCTCTGTATTGGCGCCTTTAGTATAATAATACTTTTATGTGCATTTAAAGATTATTAATAGTCTTTCTTGTTCTGTCCTATCCATCACATGTTGCTGCCTTTATTAATGTGCTATACATTTAAAAGAAACATCTTTTAGATTTCAATATAAATGTATACACTTGTTTTTTCATGAATGTATTTTTACAATACAAAGTGCAATGTGTAACATTTTACCAGATTTTAGACTTATTTACTTTTATTTGTAAATAAAATATTTCACTAATTTAATACAATTATTGTGCACCCGTGATTTTTCTAGAATCTAGACTATATCTTTTGCTGTTAAATTATCCTCTAACCTAGTTTATAATAGTAATTTTATCATAGATTATGATTATATTTTTTTTTCATTTGTTATTTTTCATTAAAATGAAGTTGTGTATATGAAGTAGATTGTGATTAACACAAAAGAGTGATGATCAGGTCAACACAGAGAAGTATAGAAATGCTACATTGATTTATGCTGTATGGGATCTGATCAGTTTTGACCAGTGCTTTAAGTGGGCCGGTGGGCCGGTAATCCTTCACAATGCACGCTTCCCAATTCTTCCTAGTTCGGAGTATGGAGCGTGAATCATTTGAACCAGTTCGGGAGTTCGGAGCGGGTTCGCGAATCATTTGAGTCAGTTTGGGGAACGTGAATCATTTGAGTCAGTTTGGGAGTTCGGAGCGGGATCGCAAATCATTTGAGTAAGTTCGGGAGTTCGGAGCGGGTTCGCGAATCATTTGAGTCAGTTTGGGGATCGCAAATCATTTTAATTAGTTCGGGAGTTCGGACCGGCTTCGCTGATCATTTAAATCAATTCGAGAGTTCGGAGCGGGTTCGCGAATCATTTGAGTCAGTTTGGGAGTTCGGAGCGGGATCGCGAATCATTTGAGTCAGTACGGGAGTTCAGAGCGGCTTCGCGGATCATTTTAATCAATTCGAGAGTTCGTAGTGGGTTTGCGAATCATTTGAGTCAGTTCGGGAGTTCAAAGCGGGTTCGCGAATCATTTGAGTCAGTTTGGTGATCACGAATCATTTGAATCAGTTTGATTGCAGTAATGCAGTAGCTCTTTCTAACGGTATTTTTTCAAAATCCTTTTGCACTTTTTATTTATGTTCAGTACTTTCTAGCTCAAGCAAATCCACAAACTAATAAAAGGATTTATTAGTAAGGTCGCCTGTTGACTGCTGTATATAAAGCCCTTCAATATAGTTGTTTTTACCTCAGGGGATCAGGGGATGAGGGGAATCATCAAAAAAAAAAAAAAAGATTTTTTTTTTTTTTTTTTTGGCTATAATAGAGTAGCCTACCGGCACCTCTTTTGGGCCCCTTAAAGCACTGGTTTTGATAAAACTTAATATATGATTAGTAATGTGCATTGCTAAGAATTAATTTGGACAACTTCAAAGGCTCAGAATTTAGATTTTTTTTGTACCCTCAGATTCCAGAAATTCAAATAGTATAATCATACTCAATTTGGAAAAATGTACACTTAAAGGGTTAGTTCACCCAATAATCAAAATTATGTAATTCTTGAACTGGTTCAAGAAGATCTGGTTACATCGAGTGATTCGTTCGCAAACCAGATATCACTACACTGCAGTGAACGCGCTCACAACAGACACGGAAGAGAAGACAACGATGAATAAAGCCGTAGTTTTTGCTATTTTTGGACCAAAATGTATTTTCGATGCTTCAAAATATTCTAACTGACCCTCTGATGTCACATGGACTACTTTGATGATGTTTTTCTTACCTTTCTGGACATGGACAGTATACCGTACACACAGCTTCAATGGAGGGACTGAGAGCCCTCTGACTAAATCTAAAATATCTTAAACTGTGTTCTGAAGACAAACAGACGTCTCACTGGTTTGGAACGACATGAGGGTGAGTTATTAATTACATAATTTTGATTATTTGGTGAACTAACCCTTTAAGACCAGGACCAGGTTTTGTGGTCCAGGGTCACATTTGACATGCTGATCCACAGAATGTATACTCATTGAAAGCATATGCATCATAAATCAATGTAGCTAATGGTTATCAACATATGTATTGCTAATCAGTTTAATGTGGATATTTACATTTGTGCTATTATCCTTTTGCATTATGCATATTCCAAGTATGTTGTATCGTGCACATTCTTGCGTATGTGTTGTGTCTGGCACCTCTGAAACAATTATCTATCTATCTATCTATCTGTCTATCTATCTGTCTGTCTGTCTGTCTGTCTGTCTGTCTATCTATCGATCTTATTAGTCCCAAAGTCTGTCTGTACAGAATCAAATAGAAATATATTTATCTCTTACCCTATCCATCCTCAGCTATTAACCTTAATATCTATCTATCTATCTATCTATCTATCTATCTATCTATCTATCTATCTATCTATCCATCCATCCATCCATCCATCCACCCACCCTCCCAGCAATTCCATTCATCCTTTTTTTAACATGAAACATTTCATCGGCATCATTTCTCAAGCATAGCAAACAAACAAACCCTAAGGTCTTCGTTTTCATCCTCCAGTCTCTGTATCTCGTCCTCCAGGGCTTCATTCTGCGGTGTCACGGGCTCGTCGGTGCTGCTCGCGGCCTGTGCGGCCGGGACCGGTCCCGGTTGCGTCTCGCTTGATGCTCTGCTCTGCATCCTGCCGCTTTTCTTCAAGCGCTTGTTGATGTGATACTGGATGAGCTCTGAATGCAGACAGCCGCCGCCCCAGAAGGCCGGCCCGCAGCCCACGTACTCTCCTCCCGCGGCGGCCTCACTCTGTCTCTCTCTCCCCCTCACACTTCCACCGGAGGAGCCGTCGGCCTGCTCCGAGAACGAGTCTCTGTGTATGCACGGCAAACGCAGCGCACGGCTCGTGTCCGGTGATGGAGCGCGATCAATCCGCTCCTCGGTTTCCCAAACCGCCTCAGCTTCAGCACCACGAACAGGTGCCGCGCCTCTCACCTTCAGGACACGCGCTCCCTGAGCCGCCTGCTCTCCCTCGCGCCCTTTAGTGACTTTTCCTCCGAGCTTCGACGCGGAGGATGATGATGAGCGGCTGCCGCTGGGTTTTGAGGCCGGTTTGGCGGGGGTTTGTCCTGGAGATGGTCGCCTCCTCCCTTCGGTAATGTCCGCTGATGGTGGAAAATCCGCAGCGCCACTTGCGGCAGAACTCATCATGTCATGTAATAGACCTCCAACAACACTTCAAATTATTTTGTGCACTTTATAAGAATAAGAATATGTTATGTTCATTGCCATTTAAGTGTAATAACTGAACAAATGTCAAACGGCACTAAGAGGCTTTTGCATCTGAATCCTTCAGTTGTCTTCATATAGCCTATAATTTATGCATATATATATATATATATATATATATATATATATATATATATATATGTATATATATATATATATGTATATATATATATATATATATATATGTATATATATATATATATATATATATATATATATATATATATATGTATGTATATATATATATATATATATATATATATATATATATATATATATATACGTATATATATATATATATATATATATATATATATATATATATACATATATATATATATATATATATATATATATTATAAGCTCAGGCCTAATTTGAGTTATTCTTCAAGAAAATTAAATATCGCGATGTTTTCTTACCTGGTTATAAAGAGTGCTCATTTATTTCCTGTGTGAGTCAGACAGTTCACTTCAGCTCAAGGGTACCAGGCACTGCTTAAACACGCGAGACACGGTCGTTTAATATTCATGAGGTGACGTAACAACGGATTTAAGGAAGTGTGAGTACCACGTTGTTTAAATACTTGAAATACCAATGTTCTTAAAGTGCTATAAGCATTGTATTTAAATGTTTACATGTAAAAAGTATATTACATTTTTTATATTAATATATTACATACATTTTATAATTCACAACGATTTTATTATCATCATTATTATTTAATTGTTAATTTTTATTAATTGTTATTTTTTATTTATTTTTCAGAGGTCGAGGAAAAGACCTCTAAAAGAGGTTTAATGTTATAAGGTTCCCTTTAAAACCTGAGAGGGAGGAAGACTGAATGCTGCTGAAGCTTGCTGCTTCACAGTTAAGCTGGTGGAAATGCAGCGTCATTCCCTTCACACTATTGTGCATGAATAGATTCGAAAGATCAGTCTGCAGTTTGTGCTCCCAACAGGCAGTCTACCTCTGCAGTGAATCTAGGAATTATTATTATTATTATTTCGTTTTTACTGCAAATTTAATAACACTATATATTAAGACCATGTACTACTTTTTTTTTTAATGTTAGTTTTCTGCTTTCTCGATTTTTCAGGACTAGTTTAGTTAAATATAACCAGAATCTTAACGACTCTGAGCAGAACCAGAAAAAAGAAAAGAAAAGAAAAATGTTACTTTAAATAAGATTTTAGTGTAATAATATTAGAATTTAATAAAACTTAAACAAATTATATTTCACCTAGGCAAAATTTTCATTTAGTTTAACATAATGTATTAAAATAACTAAAACGAATAAAAAAATAAAATGAATAAAAAGCACATTAAAACATTTTAAATATATACATATATACTTTTCAGGTTAAAAAACTATATAAAATTTGATGTTTATTATAAAACATATTAAAACAGGTAAAAAAATCTTAAAACCTCTAATAATATTAAAATTAAACTAAAATAACAGTCTTGGTCTGTATATAAATCATTCTTTTAGATATTAAAAACTATCACTTTGATAAAATGCTCTAAATTATACAAAAATGCAACTGTAGATGTTATAATGAGCACTAGAGGGCGCTGTCTGTCTGTGTACTTCAACTGTAAATAATCTGTATATCCTATTATATCAAAAGAAGATATGGGGGTCTCAACTGGGTTATAGATTTATATGTAAATTAGTCCAACATCGATCCATCCTTCTGCACACTGCATGCTATTTCCTGCAATTTAAAAGTTTCTTGTAAACGATTCAGATTTAGTGCACCATTTAGAAGTGCATTAGTACTGAATTTGCGTTGTCGTGTATATACACAGCCTAGGCTGACCATATGAGCCATTTTGCCAGGACGCGTCCTTGCTAGTATTTCTATATTGCCTAAAACATCCAAAGCAGTGGCATAGCCACAGGTGTGCCAGGGTGTGCCTGTGCCACCCACAGTGGCAGCTGGCACACCTAAATAAAAATAGATGCAGAATTATTTTTTATAGTCTCAATAAAAAAAGTTTACTAAACTTGGGCTATTGTTTACTTAGAATATATTTTTTGTTGTTGTTCGCGACTCGGTTGATTCAGATCGGTACATCGGAGCCTGTTCGCGACTCGGTTGATTCAGATCGGCACTTCGGAGCCTGTTCGCGACTCGGTTGATTCAGATCGGCACTTCGGAGCCTGTTCGCGACTCGGCTGATTCAGATCGGCACATCGGAGCCTGTTCGCGACTCGATTGATTCAGATCGGGACTTCGGAGCCTGTTCGCGACTCGGTTGATTCAGATCGGCACTTCGGAGCCTGTTCACGACTCGGTTGATTAAGATCGGCACTTCGGAGCCTGTTCGCGACTCGGTTGATTCAGATCGGCACTTCGGAGCCTGTTCGCGACTCGGTTGATTCAGATCGGGACTTCGTAGCATGTTTGAGATTTTTTTAAATTCAGATCTGGACATCGAAGCAGGAAGTGTTTGTCAAACAGTTAATTGGTGATAAATTAATATTTGGACTTGAGGCTTTTTTTAACCTGCCGATTCAGCATGTACATGGACCCACACACAAAGGTGGACACACTCTAGACGGGTGTGCCAGGTAGGGTGACCACCCTTCCCGTGTAGCGCGTGCGCGCACAGCGTTTGAAGCCCAATACATGCGTCCCACAATTTGAGACTGTGTCACGCATAATCAATGCTTGCTCAAAAAAAGTTGGTCGCTATATCTGGAGTCACCAACCCATCGATCGCGGTCGACAAGTCGATCATGGAAGCATTTTAAGTCGATCGCGAAGATTTTTCAAGATCTGAGAAAAAAAGGTGCGAGCCTCCGCTGACTGCGCACGCACCTCCCGAAACAGATGAGACATTTATACTTGACACAACTGTTTTAGACTGAAAACCAGACCATAAAACTGATTTAGACGCGGGTGCCGGTGTGATGAGATGTACTTATATCCGTCTGCTCGGGCATGATTGTTTTAGGCCTGTAATTGATTGATTATTGAGGTAATAGGGATGGCACGGTTCGCTGAAAAAAAAAAAAACCGTTCGGTTCATCACACACGGTTCGGCACGCGCTTCAACTTAAATCTGACAAAGCATCTGTAATATCATCTGTAATATGGCTTGCTTTAAATGGCACGTAAAAAAACAGGGTTCAGCTAACAAATGTTTCTATTGATGCATGCGCATTCTGGCTTCCCAGACATTACAAAAACATGAAAAAACAAAAACAAATCATTCACTCTTGTTCAACGCGAATGCTGTATATGAGCAGTAATTTATTCCGTCATCACCTGGGTGCTGCTGATATCTGTGTTTAAACTAAACTCATTTAAGCTTTGTCAGTTTAAACATTTAAGAGCCAGAGGCAGCGAGTTCGCGCGCGCAGTGAGAAGATTTGTGCATGCGCTCATCCGAAGCGCGCAAACCTGCGCCTCAGCACGCGCGCAAATATAAGATCTATATTGAGCAACTACAATTCATTTTAATACTATAATTATGTATTATAATTTATTTAAAGTGAATACATTGTAATGAAAAATAAACAAAATGAAATAGCTAAAGTTCAAAATTATCGTATTTGGAAGAAAATTATTACATTTAACAATTAACTACATTTTGATACGACCTGCAAATTAACACTAGGAGTATGGTTGGACGGAAGCAGTGTGACAAAAATACTATCCCATAATTTTGCACAGTAATCTGACAATAAATGTGGCACACCCAGATTTTCATATGCACACCCAGAGTCTCTTTTCTGGCTACACTACTGATCCAAAGTAGTTTGACCAATAACATGCAGGTATGTTACATAATCAACCAATCGTGGCGTGTGAATAGGTCAAAACAATGCAAATACACGTACAGTATTGTTCAAAATAATAGCAGTACAATGTGACTAACCAGAATAATCAAGGTTTTTCGTATATTTTTTTATTGCTACGTGGCAAACAAGTTACCAGTAGGTTCAGTAGATTCTCAGAAAACAAATGAGACCCAGCATTCATGATATGCACGCTCTTAAGGCTGTGCAATTGGGCAATTAGTTGAATTAGTTGAAAGGGGTGTGTTCAAAAAAATAGCAGTGTGGCATTCAATCACTGAGGTCATCAATTTTGTGAAGAAACAGGTGTGAATCAGGTGGCCCCTATTTAAGGATGAAGCCAACACTTGTTGAACATGCATTTGAAAGCTGAGGAAAATGGGTCGTTCAAGACATTGTTCAGAAGAACAGCGTACTTTGATTAAAAAGTTGATTAGAGAGGGGAAAACCTATAAAGAGGTGCAAAAAATGATAGGCTGTTCAGCTAAAATGATCTCCAATGCCTTAAAATGGAGAGCAAAACCAGAGAGACGTGGAAGAAAACGGAAGACAACCATCAAAATGGATAGAAGAATAACCAGAATGGCAAAGGCTCAGCCAATGATCACCTCCAGGATGATCAAAGACAGTCTGGAGTTACCTGTAAGTACTGTGACAGTTAGAAGACGTCTGTGTGAAGCTAATCTATTTTCAAGAATCCCCCGCAAAGTCCCTCTGTTAAAAAAAAGGCATGTGCAGAAGAGGTTACAATTTGCCAAAGAACACATCAACTGGCCTAAAGAGAAATGGAGGAACATTTTGTGGACTGATGAGAGTAAAATTGTTCTTTTTGGGTCCAAGGGCCACAGGCAGTTTGTGAGACGACCCCCAAACTCTGAATTCAAGCCACAGTACACAGTGAAGACAGTGAAGCATGGAGGTGCAAGCATCATGATATGGGCATGTTTCTCCTACTATGGTGTTGGGCCTATTTATCGCATACCAGGGATCATGGATCAGTTTGCATATGTTAAAATACTTGAAGAGGTCATGTTGCCCTATGCTGAAGAGGACATGCCCTTGAAATGGTTGTTTCAACAAGACAATGACCCAAAACACACTAGTAAACGGGCAAAGTCTTGGTTCCAAACCAACAAAATTAATGTTATGGAGTGGCCAGCCCAATCTCCAGACCTTAATCCAATTGAGAACTTGTGGGGTGATATCAAAAATGCTGTTTCTGAAGCAAAACCAAGAAATGTGAATGAATTGTGGAATGTTGTTAAAGAATCATGGAGTGGAATAACAGCTGAGAGGTGCCACAAGTTGGTTGACTCCATGCCACACAGATGTCAAGCAGTTTTAAAAAACTGTGGTCATACAACTAAATATTAGTTTAGTGATTCACAGGATTGCTAAATCCCAGAAAAAAAAAAATGTTTGTACAAAACAGTTTTGAGTTTGTACAGTCAAAGGTAGACACTGCTATTTTTTTGAACACACCCCTTTCAACTAATTGCCCAATTGCACAGCCTTAAGAGCGTGCATATCATGAATGCTGGGTCTTGTTTGTTTTCTGACAATCTACTGAACCTACTGGTAACTTGTTTGCCACGTAGCAATAAAAAATATACTAAAAACCTTGATTATTCTGGTTAGTCACATTGTACTGCTATTATTTTGAACAATACTGTACATGTTAGGTGTTTCATTCAACTTGAAGCGTCGCTGCGCCAAAGTACCAAGAGAGTGATTTGAATACACAAGGAGCCGTCTGCTCTGCTCTCTATAGCTCTTATGAACGTCATACAATGATCGATCTGCACAGCGCAAAAAGCCAAAATCAGTATATTTTAGGCAATATAGAAATCCTGGCAAGGACACGTCCTGGGAAAATGGCTCATATGGTCACCATAACAGCCCATGATAGGTGGTTTTTTTGTTGTTGTATGGATACAGAGAAGAGCTAATTATCTCAGGGAGTGTTTATAGAGTGTATTATGAGAGGAACACGTTGAGTGAAAGGTGAAACCACTTTCTGTTAATAGGGCCAGTGGAAATCTCTGGCCTGTTTGCAATCCTCTTACTGATGAACATCCTTAAGCAGACACAGGGAGAGAGAGAGAAATTGTAGAATGGGTTTGGAGAGCAAGAATTTTAAGATGGTAGCTAGTACGAGTAAACAATTTCATTTTCTTTAAGGTACTAGATTAACTAATACCAACGTTTCAGTTTGGCTATACCATGTCAAAATAATAATCAATTGTCAGACAGTTTAGACTGTCCTTTTAAAGTTAACAGTTAAAATAATAAAGCAATAATGCATTATTTAAATAAACTTCTTTAGATCAAAGAGTGAATATTTCATTTACATTTTGAATTGAAATGTTCCATTATGTTGCTAATAAAAAAAAATGGATTGGTTTGTTTGTAGCTGGACAAAAAAAAAATACAAATAAATAATAATAATAATAATAATATATATATATATATATATATATATATATATATATATATATATATATATATATATATATATATATATATATATATATATATATATAACATTTATTTTATTTTAATATATTAGTCAAATATAAAATTCCCCAAAACATTAAGTATATTTT
This sequence comes from Carassius auratus, assembly GCF_003368295.1. NCBI lineage: Eukaryota > Metazoa > Chordata > Actinopteri > Cypriniformes > Cyprinidae > Carassius > Carassius auratus. Next base: position 11,157,320 of record NC_039265.1, on the reverse strand, counting down.
CTCTATTTAGAGCAGAATTTACTTCTTCTTTTTGTCCTGCATAATGGACATTTATTTTCTTATCTGGCATACTATATAGAACAATTCTCGGGGATTGTGGATATTGCTACTGTCATGTGTAAAGTCATATTTATTGTATCCATCTGGTCTATTTAATAGTTTTAGTTGGATACCAGTGTAGGTTTCCCCCACTGTGACCTGAATAGCGCTACAAACTCTGACGTGGATATAAGCTCTTTTACAGCTAAAGCCAATTTACAGCCTGATTAGTCCAGATCTGTCTGCCCAACCCCTCAAAGCTCTGGCCTGGGAGCTCCACTGCGGACGGAGTACACTTAATTAAAGGTCCAGGAAGAGAGAGATGGAGGCAGAAGGTCTGTGAACTGCTTAAATAAGCGGTCAGACATAAGACTGTCATCCCCCTCTCATATTAAAGTCAATTATGAACTGTCATGGATGCTTGCAAGAGACGAGCTAAGGTCTATTGCAAGATTTTAAGTTTAAAGACCAAAGAACCATAACTATATTAGCATCCACACCAACTCACAATTACATCTGTTGATCATGAGCATGCAATGTGGTTTTGTCACCTGTTTCTTCAAAATACTCCAGCTCATTGGAATGATTCTGATTGGCTGATCATGAACTACTGTTACAGTATGAAAACCCATTTCCTCTATGGAATAAAAAAAAAATGTCATTGTAACTTTATCTTGCAATCCTGATGAAAAAAACAACAACTGAATTTAAAAGTCATGGCTGAAAAAATAAAGAATTGTGAGATTTCAGAATTCAGGGGAAAAGATAGAACTGTGCGATGAACTTGGAATTGCAAAAAAAAATTAAAAAAAACCTTTTGAGGTTTATGATTTGTGAAAAAAAGTCTGAATTCGGAGTTGTCTTGAAATTCTTTTTTCAGTTGTTTTATTCTATGGCATAAACATAATGCTTGAATTAACAAAACAAAACAAAGATGGAGAGAATCATTTTCTAACTAATTAGAAAATTCACACATGAAAAGAGTGAGGGAAGACAAAAAATGAGGTTGACATCCTGTTTATTTCATTCAGTTCTGTATAAACTGATATATTTGTTTACAATAAGAGGAACGTTGACATTTGTAAGAATCAGTTGTACACAATTTACAGATCACAAACACAGCTTCCTGTGTGAATTTAAGATTGTCATACAGAAAATATATAGCTGTTTTCAAACATCTTTTGTCTACCCTTTTTTCCAATCATGGGATTGTATTAACACAGGAACCTTTTTTTTTTTCATAAAAGGGAACAAAAAGCAAAATAAGTATAACTGTAATGTAATATAACTTGCAAAATCGTAATAAAAGCTACATGCACAAAGCAATAGGAGTACACATACCCGAACAGACATTAAGGACACAAGTGTGTGTTTGTATGCAGTATATGTGTCCAATTTTACATGTGGAACAAAAACCTTTGAAACTACCTGAGTATATAGCCATGACACTGACATTACTGCACGCAAATCTCAGGAACTTGTTTTGAACAGGAAATTAAATTCAAATAATGACATGATCTAATGCAAGAATATAAACCCACCAAATGTACGGCAATTTTCTTTGGTAGAACCATGTTGCCATTTTAATAACATTGACCTGAGCCCTTAAACACCACTGTTTCACTACAACCGAAGATTCAAACAGACAATCATGATAGCTATAAAAAAACTAGAAAGTGGGATTATCCTCGTGTTTTATGGAAGTGATTCAGACTTGCATAACGACTCTTTCTCATTATCATTTGTTGAAGGGCTCAGTCTTTCAGGAAAGCTGGCTGTCATCGAGACCAGAGGAAGCACACGTGAAGCGTCCAGCCAAACCATTTATGTAAGAATCTTTCATCTGCTGCTTATACTAAATAAAAACATTCAAGAGAATTAGCTTTCTGTTTTTGTGGAAAAGCATGCGATTTTGTGAAGGAAAACGGACTATTCCCACCAAATGATAACGAAACTTCTCAGAGTAGTTTGCTATGAATTACCAAACAGTCTGTAGCAGTTGAGACATGGCTATTCTTGAAGCCCGTGAGACCCAGTGTTTTTCCTCTTACTGTCTTGTTTCTTTTCAATCATGCTTTCCTTTTCCTTTCTTCTGTTTCTTTCCGTTTTCTGTGACCTCCGATGTCTTGCTGGTGCCATTGGAGATGCCGTTCACAGCAGTTTTGGCCGTCTTGAGGCGTGGCTGGCGGCGGTAGGTCTGGTAGTAGAAATTGGCAAACAGGATGATGAATGTGACGGCGTAGCCAATCAGAGCCCACTGCATCCAGGCCGGGAATGGGCAACCCGTGTAGAGAGAATGAGCGGCGTGGCCAATGGTGACGTGGAACTGGATCTAAACACAGGCAAAAAAACAGAAATCCACAGCCTCTTTGAATGCTACAAAGTAGTCTAGAAGAATTTAAAGTATACCAAGAAGTGTTCTGTTTGACCTCAGTAGTGATTCACTGAAATAATGATTCACTGTATTCAACCGATTGTAATTATTTGCTAAATTATTTGGCCGAGATACTGTTTTAAATCAATTTATTGATGAACTGTAACTGTATGCACTATGAATAATGTAGTGGACTTCTGAGAAAAATACACCAGATTGATTGTACATTTATAGACTCAGAGAACGAATGATTTTTTATGAATTAGATTTTTGAATCAGTGTATTTTATTACAAATTGCGAGATATAAACTCACACAACTGCACAATGTCATTGTGAGAGAAAAGGTGAAGTTAACCTATTTTTTTTTTTTCATGACGAAAACAGGCTTCTATAGAATTATGTACCTTGAGCTAAGCAATCCGTATCAGTTTGGTAGATGATAATTTTATATACACCACTTTAATAGGGCTGAGGAGTGTTTTTGTACCATCTGAATAATAGTGAGGTATTTCTTCCACCACAGGTACTTCTGGATCTTCGGTCCAAACGCTGCCAAGCCGTAGTATCCGTACATCAGAACGTGAATGCCTGAATTAATCGTAGCACCAAAGAAAGCTGTGAAGAGGGAAGGAGATTTAGTTGGATATAACATCAAAAATATGTTGTTCCAACAAAATATTGAGCGCTATTAAAGATCAAGCACTGAATTTGAAATCTTCTGGATGTGTCACCAACATTTGTTGAGACACAAGATTAACCTTTTGAATATCTGTAACCTTTCCTCAAATCTCAAAACGAGAAATGCATGAACTGTTACTTTTACTTTTACTTTTAAGTACTTTTATGTTTACTTTTATGTTTGCAAATAAATGGGATAGTTCACTCAAACACGAAAACTGTCATCATTTACACACCCTTAATTTGTTCCAAACCTGTATGAGTTTCTTTCTTCTGTTAAACACAAAAGAAGATATTTTGAAAAATGTTGGTAACCAAACTGTTGTTGGTCCCCATTGACTTCCACAGTACGGAAAGAAATACTCTGGAAGTCAAGGGAACAGAAACCCACCTTCAAATGATGACAGAATTTCGATTTTTTTGGTGAACTAGCCTTTAAGTAACTTCAGATAAAAGCATGAAAAACACGAAAACATGATGTCCTATTGATAAATCATTCATTAAGGGACTTTGTCATATCTTTGTTCAGTTCTACAATATATTTTGGCCTCATTTTAGGCTTAATATAGGCTTAGTCTTAGGTTAGCATTAGGACTTCAGGCTTTGGTCTAGCCTATAATAATCACAAGTGGCTTAATTTGACAACAATAGCAGTAATGTAGTTATTTGGGTATATTTAGGTCTTCTTAATCAATGGATATGTGTGTGTGTGTATATATACTCACACTGTCCGCCAGGAACCCACTTGATGCCGATCCACCACAGGATGAACATTGTGCAGTGGTGATAGACGTGCAGGAAGCTGACCTGATTAAACTTCTTCCTCATGATGAAGAAAACTGTGTCCAGAAACTCCACCCCTTTAGAGATGTAGTACCACCATAGTGCTGACGCTATCTGCAGAAACACCCCGGTATCAGTGATGATACGCATCTATCTATCTATCTATCTATCTATCTATCTATCTATCTATCTATCTATCTATCTATCTATCTATCTATCTATCTATCTATCTATCATTAGATCCATAATTCTATCATTTGTTTTCAATTTATGTTTTCTTTATTTCTCACCATCCATCCAACTGTGTGTCTTTCGATCTACTGTTTGTTCTATCATTTTATGTTCTGTCAAATAACCATTGAAGCCTTGATCAAGACATACAACCTAAGCTTTGCTGAAGTCACTTTGGATATAGGTATAAAATTATACATTGCAATTCATTTGCAGTTTAGGTATACTGGTAACAAGAGCCATGAGAATGGAGGCGTGGCCTACAGGTGGGGAGACTCCTGACCTCATCTCTGTCCTCGCGTAACCAGGGAAACCAAGCTTGCTAATGAGGGTGACGATGCATGCCAAGACAACAGCATGAGGGAACTCTAACCAACGTCAGTGAAAGCGGCCTCTTGATTACAGTTAAGCCTCGCTCTCACAGAGCTCTACTCAACTCTCTCCCTTTTCCCCACAACTGTACCCTCTGAGGCGCTACTACTCTACAAGATCATGGCTTCAATCTGATTTGTGAATTGATTGGGTTAGTCTGTGTATAATTCACTTTATATGAAACAATAGCATGGTATGTCTTCAATTAAGTAAAAGTGTTTAAGGGAAAACAGTGTATCTCTTACCCTGACTTCATTCACATCATTGGAGTAGTTCACAGGCTGGCAGAGGTAACTGTATCCAGCCGCTCTGGAGCCCAGAAGCAGCTAGAGGCAAAAACACATTATTCATTATTATTATTTTTGTGCCCATAGAATTGTTAATGGCCACAGTTTATTCCTTATGCTTTGGGAAAACATAATCTGCACATTTCAGCGTCCCTTCATAGCATTTTGCTTGTGCATGTAAAAGTTGTACTTGCGAAACAAGCAACAGACTGCCTGTGTAAGAAGTAAAATGTGTCACTTTTTTATTGAAGCAGTGATCTTGTGGCAAACGTCCTTGACCTGTCTGTGGTACAGTCTTGCACATGTTGGGCTGAAATCACTGCTATTTTACTATTGATGTTTGTTACACAGTGAGCACTTTAAAAACATGGTAATGCTAAAATGATATTGCATAATAATTAATATCAGACAGGATCGTTGCATATGTGGGAAGTCCTGCAGTTTATTATTATTATTTATATTATGTTAGATTTTGAACAATATTTAATATAAAATAACAAAATACTTTGCATGAACATAGATAGATAGATAGATAGATAGATATACTGTGTACATATATAATGTACAAATATGTCTTGTTTAAAAAATTAACTACACTACATTAAGTTAGATTTCTGCTTTTGCTTTTGCACATAAATATTTGCAAACAACAATTTGCCAATAGCAAAAGGAAGATAACTGAATTAAAAAAATTAATAAAATAATGATATGATACATTTGCTTTTGTGAGTATATTTTCTATATCTGTATACAGGAGAACAAGCTTATATATTTAAGCAAGGAGCACAAACAGATAAGAGCATTGTGATTTCAGTCTTCATAGTGTAAAGTTGGAAAAACTTATGTATAATGTGGAATTTCTTAATTTTTTTACCATACATATTGTAGTGCAACTGTATTTAGAAAGAATCCTGTCATACCAGTACTATTTTCTGGTTCCATGCAACTATGCTTGTGAGGCCTCTATAAACATGACTGGTGCTACTAGATTCAAATGGATTGAGCGGGAGTTCAGCAGACCTCTTTGCAGATGTAGAAGTTAAGCAGCACCATGCTGAAGTTGTACACAATGAGGGTTTTTCTGAGCTGAAAAGGCTCCCGGTTCTGCATGTAAAGGGGTCCGACCCACAGGAAGAGCAGGTATAGAACACTGATCCCCAGTGTGGGGAGCGGAGACGACATCATGGGCCATTCCTCCACACGCTTATCTGAGATTTAAACACACAAAACCCAATTCCAATCAGAATATTTAGCTAGTTTCATTTTCTTAAAAATACATGTAAAAAGATTCTCACCTGCTATGGTAAGGCTCCATTTATAAAACTCTACAGAGTCATTCATAAAGTGAATGACTGTCTCCATGGCTCTAGTTCTAAGATGATAATCCTGTGAAGAAACAAACAGAATAGACGCTTTTTAAAGTCTTTTCCTTGCACAGTATGAAGACAATTCCTTAAGGACAAAATCTGTCGGACAATACAATTATTTATTAAATCATTACTCATGTGCAATATAAATGTGCTATAATAAGATACTGTTAAACAATAACTGAGCTTAAATGTAGGATGTAGGTAACAGCACGCTAAAAACTGATGCTGTTTTTTTTTTTACAGATTTATTGCACCAAAAGGCGAACACAAGAATATAGTGACAGACATGTACGTGTTACTGAGTGTCACTATTTTAAATCAGCAACTAAACCACATTCCACACCTGAGCGCCAGGTAAGCAGAATTAATAAAAGTCACAGTCCACCAGTCTCATTACATAATCAGTCCTGCTGACACCCGTGCAGTATTTAGCTGCCCTCTCGTTAGTGACTGAGACAAACGGAAGGAAAACAGGATAGCTGTATATGGTCCCAATTTTAACACACATGCAAAATTGTCCAATTCACAGGTGAAACTTAAAGAATAATCTTTGCTTAAAAATACTTGGGGTTACATCAGGTTAAACTAAGCTTTGCGGAAGAAAATAGTCAAATGAAGCAAAGTATGCTTATGCGTGTATGAAATACAAGCACAGTCACAGAATACTCTTGTCTTCATATTCATAGTTGTCACAATGTCATAATCTCAAAAACGATAAGCTTTTGAGTAAAAATTCCAACATCATAATTTTGTTAAATCTAACAAGTGTACATAATAAAAATGCACTAAAATGCATTCAGATAAGAGTTAGTTATCTAATGAAGGCATATTCGAACTGAAGATTGAACTGTTCTTAGGACAAGAGTGTTTTTCAGGTTGGTTCAGGTCATCACATTTATATTGAGGCAAGCTGTCATGTGTTGAATGTTGTTGTCATTGTTGTTGTTGTTTTCTTTATACAGTTTATTAATCGCAATTTCTGTTGACCAAAACGCTGGTTTAGTATTTTCACGTTTTTGCATTTCCTACTTAAAAAGTCTATAATTTGCTGTTTAATGGCCGTTTGTACCCCATATAATGTGACAACCTGCTTCACTATTGTGTATTGTTATTTCTGGACAGTAACATTGGAAATGTTCAATAGATTTTTTAATCCTAATAGGTGCATATATGTACTTACAATGTCCATATTTGTTCCTTTCAAAAAGATACTGACTCTGTGACAGCTTTTGTCGCTTTTTTCTAAGATTGTATGTTGTTTAAGAATTTAAACCCTAACAAACTACTTTGTTACTAGTAGTATGTGCTTTATACCTCTTAATACCTCTTAGTTTGATATTTTGTATCTAATGCAATGCCAATCAGACAATTTGTAGTTTAGATCAAGTCTGCAACTATGTTTTGAGGCTACTTAACATGCAAGGATGGCATAAATGATTCTGCACTATAAAATGGAAGAGATGGAGCTGTTCGAATAAACATGCGGACATGCAGTGCAAAGTTCCTGTGCATCCCCGCTGAAGACAAAAGCCTCTGTCCGCGTGTGTCAGCAGGTTTCACCAGCATTTGTCAGTCAGGCTTTAATTCCTTTTGATCTACGAGCTTAAAGTGTAAGTACGAATGCCCATCGACCCACATCTGAGGCCGCAGCACTCAGAGGGATGATCGCCATGAAGGTTATCACCACCAGACGCCCCAACTACAAGCTACAAGGCCTAAAACTTTTCCAGAAACTCCTAAGAAAATCAATTTGCAACTGTCCATCTGTACCAAAACCAGTCATAAGTGTCAATTTTCCAAAATTGAGATTTATACATCATCTGAAAGCTGAATAAATAAGCTTTCCATTGATGCATGGTTTGTTAGGATAGAACAGTGTCTGGCTGAGATGCAACTATTTGCTCTACTGTTGATTATAATAATTTTAATAAATAATATATTTTTTCTATGATGTAAAACCAACCATAACAGTGAGTTTTGAGATGAATGTTTCTTTACAGCTTCCTCAGATCAGTACGTTGGGTTCTGGGTTCTTTAAAAGCATTAGTACAAGATGGTTTACTCAAGAACTAGTAAAAAGTTATTTGTGCATCTCTCAAATATTCGCCTATTATATCAAACTCTAAACCTTTTTATTTTAAAGCCTGCAGACAAACTTACAGGCTTTCAACAAGTGCTACTGAATGGTTCCGTTAGGGAACATGACTAATCTCCATTAAAGCGATTTAACTGTATCTGACAGTTTGCAGTGAACTGTCATTTGCATTGAAATGCATGCACATTTCCAAGCCAAATAGACTGAAATCTGGTACCGATGCAGAAAAAATGCATTCTTGACACACACACAGTCTTACCTTGCGAGCGCGTGCCTATGCCGACATCAGGTGCTGTGCAGCCCAGGTAAAATATGCGAGTAAATAATTGTCTGGATTTAAATCTACAGTGTGCGTTTAAACACATCAACCCCGAGGTTTGGGAATAAATACGCGAAGTCAAACTGAATGTAACGGGACTGGAGCATATGAGGTAAACGCATCTGATCAGAGTGTCTGACACTGACTGGAGACCGGGCTGTCCGGCACTGAGCATGCGCAGTCGACACGCGCCATGTGGGGGCTCGTGCCGGTGCGCTCGGATAATTCCTTTGTTTAGGCGTTAAAGCGCAAATCTTGTACGGCGGGTCAACAGACGCATAAGCAGCATTTATCTTAACATAAAGTTTATCTGTTTGGGACGTAGCAAAAATATTTGTAATAGACACAAGGTTTAAACTGACTACATATTTTTGTTGGATCATTAGATAACTTTTTTTAGCCTATTCAGTATATATAAATTATTATTATTATTATTATTATTATTATTATTATTATTATTATTATTATTATTATTATACACAGATAGCCTACATGTTTTTTTCAACATCATTATAGTGTAACGTCTAATTCAATATTTTAATAAATTAAATATTTTATTCACATAATTTTTATATTATTTGTATAAGTTATACATAATTGTTTCCATATTTAATAATGTAATATAATTATAATATTCTCATATTATTTAGGTATTATTTTATGCATTTATACATTTAATCATTTTTTTACATTTTAACAAGTTTGATGTATTATTATTTACTTTATTTGTATAAACATAATTGCTTTCATATTAAATAATTTATTATTTTATCATTATATTAAGCTATAATACATTATCTAATTATTATTCTGAATTCATATTTTTCAACATCAATGTAGTGCAATGTTTTAGAAAATACACGTTTTATCCAGGTTTAATCATTACATTATATTATTCTGTACTCAATTTGTATAACCAATTTTTATATTTAATATTTAATATCTAATAATTATAATATGATCAAATATAATATTATTATTGTATTTAGTTCTGCATACTATTTTAAATAGGCATGTAGTCATTCTATTGTTATAAAATAATTTAATGCAATTTCCTTTTCTCTGACAGAAATATTATTCTGTTTTAAATGTTTATAAATGTAAATTACATTTATACAAATTTAATACATAATAATATTTTATTAATTGTAATTTTCTGAATAATATTTTATTAATTGTTATTTAATAATTTGTTTCCATATTTAATACCTTGTGTATAATCAATATATTTTATATTCTACATCACATTGTATAAATCACATTATATAGATATTCATTAATGTAATATAATGTAACTTAATGATAATTTCTTCCACTGATAGGCCCTCTCTCAATTAAATCTCCAATTCTATAGGCCTACAGACTGAGGGATAACCTGTTGCTGAGACTGTTTTATCCCACTGCGAGAACACAATGTAGTCACAAGGTGGCAACAAACTCTAGAGAACAAGTTCACAGATGGGGTGGAAAAAGGTGTAGGTTTTGTAGGTTTTTAGTAGACTGAAATAATATTTTATTGTAAAACTCACTAATCTTATTTACCTTATTTTACAGTGTAACTACATCTAAACATCAATCAAAAAAATCCAAATATATGTTTTTATGCAGACATGTGAATCATTATTGTATGAAAACAATGAAAATCATAAATTGTTAAAGCTTTTTTTATGTTGCATGGTTAATTCAGCTATTGGAGTCCAATTATCTCTGAAATTAAAAGGTTACTTTTCATTTAACAACCTATTTTTACTGACCAATCAAATAATGGGTCAAAAAATTGCTCGTATGCCATGGCAGTCCCAACATTTTTGTTATTTTGTACTGTTCTCTGAGGTCCGCTTAATGTTATAAAGATTTTACATCAAATTGTTTTTTTTTTAGAAATAGGCAATTTTCTCTCCTGTTTTGACCCCCTCATCAGAATGGGTGGAGCTGAACAGGCGCGATGTAGAAGCAGGTGTTGATCTTCTGCAGAAGCTGTGTTTCTAAAATGCCACATTCCACAAGCTGTCATTTTGGCAGATTGGCTTCAATTTAAACTGTTTTTAGACTAACAAGAAAGTTTTGAGTTCTGAAACTTACAGAATGTTTTGCCACCAAAACCTTTTATTTATCGAAAGATCAAGAGAATTTTGATTTCTCAATTCATGACCCTGTTTAAAGGCAAATTTATGACCTAGTCTGAGCGAGGTGTGAAATGAAAATGTGTGTGTGCAGACGTTGAGGTGAGGAGCCAGCAGGGTGAGGGCTAATTGCATGACGGCTCAGCTCTGTGATCGTGTGTTTTAGCGGCTCACAGGTGTTCGGTTAGCAGCAGTTGGTCTGTGATCATTCACAGCGGGCCGCGGCGCTACAGGAGCAGATGTGCAGTGATTGAGAGAAGCAGGAGCAGCAGGAGATGATGATCATCTCACCTGTGTCACACTGACAGATGAACAACAGCAGTGTAACATAACACCGCACTGTACAAAACACCGCACTACTCAGGTTTGCAGTCTTTCATGCACAGTACATTTGTCCTTAATTTTTCCACAGTACAGTTCTTGCTTCCTCACTTACTGTGATATTTTTGTACATATTAATTACAACAGTAGTCAGAAATCAATATTTTATTCTGCAAGGATGCATTGAATTGATTAAATGTGACAGTAAAATTAGGGTTTAGGTTTGATTTAGACATTGGTTAGGACATTAGAGCAGACAATCATATATATATATATGGTCAATAAGCATCGAGTGTTTACTTTCAGCGCTGAGGAGTGTTGAGAAAAGAAAGAAAGCTCGTAGGGGAGGCTAGCCTCCCTTCTGGTATATCAACCAATCTTCACAGAGACGTGAATTACGTGATATTAGTTTGAACATCTCCCACCGCGCTGGTAATGTACCATGTAGCCTACTTATTGTGAGTAGCGATATTGAATATTTGATCGCCAACAGATTTACCAAGCTGACATTCAAATAGTATATATACTAATTAAAAATAAACTGAGAACATGCTTAATTAAATCGCACAACAAGCAGCTCTCTTGTAACACAGACTTTTAAGAAGGGATGGATGTTTGCTTCAAGTGATAGGCCTGGTAAGTGAAATTATAATATCTTGCTGTATGTGTGTCATCTTCTTTATGTTTTCTGACTAAAAGCCACTTTAAAAACTTATTTTCCACCACTGGAAAAAACAGGCTTTAAATAGGGTGAGACTGATAAGGTAACAAAGACACAGGTGAATGCAATCAATGAGCAAGAGTTCAGGCAAAGAATTATGGGGAATGAAGTTTTGAGGGAGTGACAACAGTGAGAGGTGGATTGCCCTCTGGAGGAGCTCATGGGCACTCCAGCTAATATTCAGTAACAGCATTACTAAGTTACATTTTTAAATATATTTAACTAGAAAAAAGTTATTTGAAGTTGTAATAATATTTCACAATATTGCTGTTTTACTGTATTTTTGATCAAATAAATGCAACCTTGTTTAGCATAAATGACCTTATAAAAAATATTTATAAAACATCCTTTTCTTTCTTTCTTTCTTTTTCTTTCTTTCTTTCTTTCTTTCTTTCTTTCTTTCTTTCTTTCTTTCTTTCTTTCTTTCTTTCTCAGATTCATTCAGTTAAGTCAAAGAAGCTGTTTCTCACTTTATGTCTGTGTTGAGATTTCTAGGACATAAATTCAACATCTGTTGCTTTCTGAGTCACCTGCAACTATTGCTCACTTACATTTGGATAGAAATGTATTCTGAGTCATAAAATCATGGGTAAAGACTGCATGTGTTTTTATGCACAGCAGTGGAAAGAAACAAACAGCAACAACATGATGCAATTTCTTTCTTTTTTTTAGCAAAAATACAATAGCATTTTGAAATATTTTGAGAATTTAAAATAACTGTTTTCATGTTCGAATATATTTAGCATGTAAATGATTTTTGTTATTTTTTATTGCCATTAGTCCACAAAATAATGTTCAGTAGTTCATTATTCCTTATTTCCTCAGTATCTCCTGGATACACATGCATACAAACCTGCAAGTTATTTTGAAGTGACTATTACATGCAAAACGTTCATATTTTGTAACTTCATCCATGTCCAGACAATAAAGCCAGTATAGTCTTTCCAGAATGTGAGTTGAGGTCCGTTTGTCTGCTGTCTGGTTCTCATTCACAAACTGATTTCATATTCTGTCTCTAAGGGCTTTTCCCTCTCCATTTTATAAAGCTTAACTGAGATCATCCAAACAAACCAAAGGATTCTCACATTTCAGCTCTTGGGAGTTTAATGTGTGTCTATTGTTTTAAAGTGAGATGAAAAAGAGAGAAAGGCTGTTTTGATTATACAGAGCAGAGGTGATGAGTCTCCTGAAAGCAATGCTGATTTGTTTAGTATGTGCACTCCATTAAATAGAATAAAGTTGTTCTGTTTGTATCCTGCGAATCAAACGCTCCGGGGCGACTGGCACATGGAAATGTAAAGCACCCCTGTATGGCACAAGGAACACAGAACACAGAGGGAACAATAATGAGAGTATCATCGTGAGAGAGAACAGTCTGGTGATGCAGCGCAGTAGACACTGGCTGCGTTTCATGTCAACCCAAAAACGTGCATATATGTAAAAATAATTAAATTACAACCAAGTTTTATATATATATATATATATATATATATATATATATATATATATATATATATATATATGCACTCACACACTTTAACTTGGTTGTGTTGAACTGTTTAACTGCTCTTGTTTGTTGACGGTACTTGACCTGTGCATATACTGTGCCTGGAGTTCATGTGTATTGCTTGTGTAATTTTGCGTGGTTTTTTTTCTTTTATCAGCTGTTTGGACTCTCAATCTGATGGCACCCATTCACTGCAGAGGATTCAATGGTGCGCAAGTGATGTAATGCTAAATTTCTCCAAATCTATTCCCATGAAGAAACAAACTCATCTGCATCTTGGATGGCCTAAGGGCGTTTCGGCAAATGTTCATTTCTGAGTGAACTATTTTTTTTTATATATATTTTATTAAATATACAATATATATATATGTGTGTGTGTATATATATATATATATATATATATATATATATATATATATATATATATATATATATATATATGATGGACATAATAATGTCCCAGGTGTGTGTGTGTGTGTGTGTGTGTGTGTGTGTGTGTGTGTGTGTGTGTGTGTGAGTGACTTAAACTGCAGTGAGCCTTGGATTGACTGTGTGTTGTGCCTACAAAAGTGATGAAGCCATGTGCGCATGTGAAGTTTAACTCAGTCAAGATGTGAATGGTTCTCATTCTCACAATGTTATAAAGCACAGCACGCTGAGAGACGCTCACACGTGACAGCATGTATCATGTTTTGTTTTACCTGGGTAAGTGTGAGACCATGAGTGTCTATGAAAGAGAAAGAGATGTTTAGCTTGAACGAAGCTTTGATAAAAAGGTACTTGCCCAGAATGTTAGTTTCTATGCACTGTGTATTTTTAACCAATGTAACTATAGATCAAAAGTTTACAAGTTAATGTTAGTGTGAATGCGTGCATGTGTGTTTATGTCCAGAGCAGCGTTCTGATTGGACAAAGACATTGTGGCTTACAGCACGTTGTTATTTCAGCTGGAACGAGAGCTCTTTTTTCCAGAGGTTTTTATCGGTTGTAAAAGCACAGTAAGAGTGTGTAAGAGAGCGAATGTGCTGAACATGGGTCAGAAGAAGGGTGCAATCAGTGTCGCATATATGCAGCAAAACAGCTCGAGTCCTTAAATGAACTCAGAATAGGACACACCCTCAGACACAGGCTGGAACATGTGGACCAGAGACACACTATTTATCCAGTCTGTATCTCTCTCGTTTTCTTTTTTCTCCTTTTTCTTTCTATCCCTAAACTCAGTTTCTATTGCAGTTGTTTTATTACCATGAGAAAAATTTTCATTTGTGTTGCCAGAGAGTGTTTACAGCTTAGCTGTGTACAATGAGAAATGGTGCAAAATAAAATGAAAATAAATAGTAAAAAATGGTAGTCCAAATGCAGCAAGCAAGTACAGTTACATTGAAATGTAAATATATTAAAAAAGAATGAAACAGAAACAGAAAAGGTCAAATAAGGTTAAATTAAAAAAAAAAAAATTAAATAACAACATTACAAATGCAATAGCGCAACCCAGTAATAATTGCAAACAAACTAAATAATGCAAAATAAAATAACCTAATACGCTAAGAAAGTAATCATTACAAGAAATCATAAGTATATTAAAATAAGCAAAAGTCCAAATGCATTACATATATATTAGTATAATATTAAAAAAAAAACAATATATTAAAATTCAGCAAGAGAAATGTAACATGGTAAGTAAATGCAAGTTAAGTACAAATGCAGTGAACAAGTGATATTATCAAATTAAAAAATATACAAAATAAAATAAGTAATCATTAAATAATGAAAAAATAATCATATATATCAATAAGTCCAAATGCAGCTAACCAATTAACTACAGCACTATTAATAATACATTTATTAAATTTAACATAAGAAATGATAATAATAATAATAATAATACAATTAAATAACAATGGCATAAAAGCAAGTAAAATGAGAAAATAAAATAAAATGCTAAACAAAAATAAAATTAATACTAATGCTAAAATTAAATAACACATCAAATTAAATAACAATGTGCAAAACAGTAGTATTAGCAAACAAAAAAGATAATGCAATGCAATAAAAAAATAATGTAATTCATTAAGAAAATAACCATTGATTTGAATTGATTTTAACATAATCCTTCTCACTGAATTTAAGAGTCTTTCTCTCTATGATTCTACTTTGTTCTGAATATGTTGTTTTTCAACAAGAAGGGCCCAACTTTGCCCTCATCTTTGTAACTCATTCTCAGAAACTAATTATTGTATTCATGAAAATAAGACCTGCCTGTAAAGGTCGTTGCCGTGTTGACAGGCGAGGCTGCATAATCTAGAGGAGGCGTGTTGACCTTTTTGTTTCATGTAAAGTGATCCAGCATGGAATAAGCACTGCCATCCAGCACGTATTGACTTATCTTTTGATCATGGCCCAGTTTATCAAACGTCTGGCTAATCAGTCTAATGCATCCTGATGGAGAGTCGGACTCATGTTGTTATGGAACAAACAGTCATGACCCGTTCGTCCCGACACCGTGAATCGGTAAATCATACTGCAGCACTCTGATCCTTCCGTGAATCCGCTTCTGTCAAAATAAGCAAACGGTCTTTAAAAACATAATGTACTTGGTCAGTTGTTCCTTTAGGATTTGCCATGATGTACTAAATCGTGTTGTTTTTTTGTTTTTGTTTTTAATCAGGGCTGTAACCATGCTCATCAAAGTCTAAATGATTGCGGTGGCCAATCAAATCAAAGAAAGCAGGGCTTTGCCATTCACAGAAACCGATTGTGAATACCAGACACTTCAGTTGTTTTACGATAGAACTACTGTATTAAACCAGCAGTAATATCATGATGCAACTGATACTGTAATTAAAGGTTTTGTATGTATTACTAAAGCATAAAAATATCATATGTTTGCAGAAATATTTAGGAAACATGCTGTGTGCAAACTTGTTTCTCTGAAAAACAATGTTATTCTACTTTGAAACGTGTGTTCCGTGTCAGAATGTCTGTTTTTGTTTTGGACTGTGTCATGCTGTCCACTGTCAGTTTATCCACTATCAGTTATTCACTGATAATCTCATCTTTTCTGAAGCTTACTACTAGGTTGCATCGTGCATTAAAAATTGTTATATTATACTGATTGCAAGTGTATAAGTGCAATCTTGTACTACACATACGGGAAGCAGCGCCTTTTTGGCATCAGTTATGTTGACCTTTTTTTATCTTGACGCATGGATGGCCTTCATGGTAAAAACAGAACCGAAAAGAGCTTTATGTAAAGGGCACCTTGTAAAATCAGTTTATGGTTGCTTGTAATAAATTTATTGTTCTGCTCTGGACATAATGTTTTGTGTATGTGGTAGATGCTCTCAAACTGAGTTATGTCAAGCCAGATTGAACAGTAAAATTTATTCTGCATTGTGTGTAAAAGTTCTGGAAGAAACTGGGTGCGCTTCTCTCCAGTGCTCAGATGGTGTGTCCTTTTTCCCATAATGTGTACTCCAACGGCTAGCGGACTTCCAGGGTAAAATTGGAGCCAAACAGACCTGCCAGCATCCTTTGCCTAGAGACTAATATTTTGTTGGGAAAGTTTCCTGCTACTCAAGCCTTGTGGACTGTCGTGGCTGGAGGGTCTCTTTTGGAAAATTTGGTGAGTTTCTCTTCTGTGTATGGTTACAAAAAGAAAGGAAAAAACTATGGTACATTGAGTTCAGATGTCTGAAAGTGAGCAATGCAACACTCACTCACAGGCAGAAAAGACAACCTAAAAAATAGCCTAAGTTGGTCTTCTGGTCTTAGTTGGTCTCCCTGCATTGGTGTCCATCAGGTTTGGCAAGTTAAGAAGTGACTTAACTATCAAAAACCCAACCTGAAACCAGCCTGAAGTTCAAAAAACTGCCTTAGTTTTACACAAACAAACTAGAGGCCAAGTAAATTTGATGTAAAATTAGTTGCATGGAGACACAATCTGAGGAGGCCAGAGAGACTGGAATGATATGTTTTCTTACTTCTATACAAATGTCCCCTGAAAACTCCCACAATCCTCATCTGCTCTTTAGTGTCTTTAGGCATAAAGTCTGTATCCTCAAAGGCTTATTGAGAAATACTGATACTTCCACCTGCAAACTGCAAAGCCCGCTGGAACTCAATATTTCCACTGAGGTTTTTTGGTTAGTACCGGTTTAGAAGTTCAAACTGTTCCTAAGTTGAAAAGAGAAAGAAAAAAGTGTGGTAAAACATATTGGTAAAATTATATTTTGTTAAACTTATTCAAACTTATAACATTTTATAAATATAGTATTTATATATGTTAGTTTTAAATTCTCACCCCTAAAAACAAACACAGCAAAACTAGAGATTTTTTGAAGTCTTATTATTAGTTGTATTTTTTGTCAAGAAAAAATGCAGATAGTTCAGCCCTCAGTTGGCAGGTTAGGTTAGGCTGGTCCGGGCTGGGCTGGGTTAGGTTAGGTTGAGTTGGGCTGGGCTGGGCTGGGGTTGGGTTGGGTTGGGTTGGGTTGGGTTGGGTTGGGTTTGGTTGGGCTGGGCTGGTGTTGGGTTGGGTTGGGCTGGGCTGGGCTGGGCTGGGTTAGGTTAGGTTGGGCTGGGGTTGGGTTGGGTTAGGTTAGGTTGAGTTGGGCTGGGCTGGGGTTGGGTTTGGTTGGGCTGGGCTGGGCTGGTGTTGGGTTGGGCTGGGCTGGGTTAGGTTAGGTTAGGTTAGGCTGGTCCGAGCTGGGCTGGTGTTGGGTTGGGTTTTGGTGGGCTGGGCTGGGCAGGGCTGGGGTTGGGTTGGGTTTGGGCTGGGCTGGGCTGGGTTAGGTTGAGTTGGGCTGGGCTGGGGTTGGGTTTGGTTGGGCTGGGCTGGGCTGGTGTTGGGTTGGGCTGGGCTGGGTTAGGTTAGGTTAGGCTGGTCCGAGCTGGGCTGGTGTTGGGTTGGGTTTTGGTGGGCTGGGCTGGGCAGGGCTGGGGTTGGGTTGGGTTGGGTTGGGTTTGGGCTGGGCTGGGCTGGGTTGGGCTGGGGTTGGGTTGGGTTGGGTTGGGCTGGGTTAGGTTAGGTTAGGTTAGGTTAGATTAGGTTAGGCTGGTCCGAGCTGGGGTGGGGTTGTGTTGGGTTGGGTTGGGTTGGGTTGGGTTGGTTTGGGCTGGGCTGAGCTGAGCTGGGCTGGGGTTGGGCAGGGCTGGGTTGGGTTGGGCTGGGCTGGGCTGGGCTTGGCTGGGCTGGGGTTGGGTTGGGTTGGGCTGGGTTAGTTTAGGTTAGTTTAGGTTAGGTTAGGTTAGGTTAGGTTAGATTAGGTTAGATTATGTTAGGTTAGGTTAGGTTAGGTTAGGTTAGGTTAGGTTAGGTTAGGTTAGGTTGGGATGGGCTGGGCTGGGTCGGGTTAGGTTAGGTTAGGTAAGGTTAAGTTACTCTGACTTATGTCTCGTTGGCATTTAAGTTGGGAGGGGTTTAGTTTTGTAGGGGGCGTAGTCATATATTATGACATTTTGGCTGATTGACAGGCCAGCTAATCAGCTCTGCTGGTATTCTAGAGGATGTAATCCGCTGAACTCCGTCATTTTGTGTTAGAGGTAAGCCTCACAAAGCCATGCGCCAGTAACCCTGTGCACTTACCCATAGCTCCCCTCACATCCAGGGTCAATATCCACGTCAGTGCGGGTCACATTAGCACCCGCTTATCACCATGACAGTGCTAACAGGTGCTTCTAATGATGGTGCAACGTGGGAGGGTTCTTATTACCATGGTAACAAGCAAAGAAAAGAAAAGAAAAATTAACTCTTGACTTTGTCAAGTGACACGAGAAAATGTGTCTGTGCATTGCAAAGATAAAGCATTCTGAGAGATGATTTGTCCATATGACAAGCCAACAAATCCATTACAGCAGTGAATGTTTGTCAAATTGAAGCGCTCACAAATTTGTTTATAAACTCAAATAAATTAAACCGAGCAGCATTTAAGAAAATTAATTAGTAGCTGTTAATTGCTCATTACTTTCTGTCATGTAACTTACACGGTAAGCATAAAGATGAATGACATCTTCATTAAAATTCTTCATAATTATTCCATTCCTTACACTGATTACAGTTATATAGAAGCTCCTGGAATTAAAGGTTTCTGCCCTTTTTGTGATTTGTAGCACATTTTCCACAAAGTCAAAGCCTGTACAAACAGTGCTTCAGCCAAAACAGCTAAACGGAAGAAAAATAAATCCTATTTCTTACAGCCACAGAGTAAAAAACCACACTAAACAATATCTATGGCCTCAATATTCTGACTCTGAACTGGAAATAAAACAGCAAAACTCATTTTGTGAGGACTGTTTGGTCTTGTTGCTGAATTATTTGAGAGCTGAATTATACACACACTTAAAGAAGGAGATTCTTCTGATGCAGAGATGTGGAGCAGCACACAAAACCGTAGCAGAATATTACTGCAAATATAATATTTATTTAACACAAAAATTAGCCTGTCACAAAGTCACCCAACAGTTTAATTGACACTTTAATTTACAGTCTAAAGTTCAAGACTTTTTAATTTAATATAAGTGACTTGTGTTAAGTGTGTAAATGGTTAATTATTTGCAAGGGAAGTACAGTAATCACCAGTCAGAATGATATGATTTTCATCTGATGTATCTGTAAAAATACCAATAATGAAGCATAAGTTATGATGGTGAAGAACTTTTATGTTTCTCAAAGGTCTTTATTTTGCTAAATGCACTGAGACTAAATATGCTTGTCAGTATTTTTTAGTAACTAGTTACTAATATAATAATTATCTCCTGTGTGTATCAATAGATTGTCTGAAAATTCTTTTGTAACATTATTAATGTCTTTCCTATCACTTTTGATCCGTTTAATTCATAAAAAAAAAAAAATAATAAAAGTATGCATTTAATTCAAAACAAATCATACTGAACAACACACATGCACAGCATCCACTTTGGCTGGATTTGAGTTTCCAGGTCTCACCGTACAATTTTTTCAGTATGTAATTCTTCTGGCCTGTCTGACAGGAAGGACTTTGAGTTCACACTCTGTATTTTCAATTACAGTTTATATTTGATGTGATATGTTGTTTAATAGTATATTTGGTGTAGCAGGTTACATCCGGATGGAATAATTTCCTCCACTGAAGTTCATTTTGGCGGGACTCAAATCCAAAACCTGTAATAGATTCATAAATTATGACTCAGTAATTCACATGCCTGCATGAAAACAGAGCACCAATCATTCTTTGAAGCACAAACACACTCTAGAACATGGACAGGCTGACTGTAAATCAAATGGTTTTGACTCATCCTTCTACATTTTCATGGTTTTGCCTGGACAGAGTTCTGCACTGACACAATGCAGTTTGAAAAAGTAAACTTTATAAAATAAAGATGGATTGGCAGTTATGATAATTGGCCCAGTATTTAATTATTTATTTATTATTTTGTAGCCATTTTTATAGGACTGTAGAGTGTAGACAGGAAAGTGGGGCTGGGAGATCAGGACGTGACCCAGGCCAGACTCAAACCTGGGTCCCTGTGAGACAACAGCTCTTATTTTTCCTGAACACGTGCACAGTCCCATGCAGAACAGCTGCGGGTTCAGCCTAGAGCATGCATGGGTCAAAATAATTAGATTAAAAAACAGGCATTAAAGTCATAGTTCACCCCAAAATTTTGTCATCATTTTCACACCCTCCTTTTGTGCCAAACCTGTATAAGTTTTGAAGAACCAAACAGTTGTTGGTCCCCTTTGACTTCCGTAGTAGGGAAAGAAATACTGCAGAAGTTGATGGAGATTATCAGCTATTTGTTTACAAGCATTCTTCAGAATATCTTCTTCTTGTTCAACATAGGAAAGAAACTCATACAGGTTTGCAATCACATGAGAGTAAGTAAATGATGACAAAATGTTCTTTATTGGGTGAATTGTTCCTTTGAGAGCCTGGAGGGGAAAACTTTGAATTTGAAGATCTTGGAAAATTATTTTATTTAGTTTTCTGGGAAACATATAACTATTTTCTGTAGCTTCTGAAGGGCAGTACTAAATTTACACACACACACACACATACACACACACATATATATATATATATATATATATATATATATATATATATATATACATATACACACTCACCTAAAGGATTATTAGGAACACCATACTAATACTGTGTTTGACCCCCTTTGGCCTTCAGAACTGCCTTAATTCTATGTGGCATTAAATTCAAGAAGGTGCTGAAAGCATTCTTTAGAAATGTTGGCCCATATTGATAGGATAGCATCTTGCAGTTGATGGAGATTTGTGGGATGCACATCCAGGGCATGAAGCTCCCGTTCCACCACATCCCAAAGATGCTCTATTGGGTTGAGATCTGGTGACTGTGGGGCCATTTTAGCACAGTGAACTCATTGTCATGTTCAAGAAACCAATCTGAAATGATTCTAGCTTTGTGACATGGTGCATTATCCTGCTGGAAGTAGCCATCAGAGGATGGGTACGTGGTGGTCATTAAGGGATGGACATGGTCAGAAACAATGCTCAGGTAGGCCGTGGTATTTAAATGATGCCCAATTGGCACCATAAGGGGCCTAAACTGTGCCAAGAAAACATCCCCCACACCATTACACCACCACCAGCAGCCTGCACAGTGGTAACAAGGCATGATGGATCCATGTTCTCATTCTGTTTACGCCAAATTCTGACTCTACCATCTGAATGTCTCAACAGAAATCATCAGAGACTCATCAGACCACGCAACATTTTTGCAGTCTTCAACTGTCCAAGTTTGGTGAGCTCGTGCAAATTGTAGCCTCTTTTTCCTATTTGTAGTGGAGATGAGTGGTACCCGGTGTGGTCTTCTGCTGATGTTGCCCATCCACCTCAAGGTTGTGCGTGTTGTGGCTTCACAAATGCTTTACTGCATACCTCGGTTGTAATGAGTGGTTATTTCAGTCAAAGTTGCTCGTCTATCAGCTTGAATCAGTCGGCCCATTCTCCTCTGACCTCTAGCATCAACAAAGCATTTTCGCCCACAGGACTGTCACATACTGGATGTTTTTCTCTTTTCCCACCATTCTTTGTAAACCCTAGAAATGGTTGTGCGTGAAAATCACAGTAACTGAGCAGATTGTGAAATACTCAGACCGACCCATCTGGCACCAACAACCATGCCACGCTCAAAATTGCTTAAATCACCTTTCTTTCCCATTCTGACATTCATTTTGGAGATCATGAGATTGTCTTGACCAGGACCACATCCCTAAATGCATTGAAACAAATGCCATGTGATTGGTTGATTAGATAATTGCA
The DNA here is from genome assembly GCF_003368295.1 of Carassius auratus. Classification (NCBI taxonomy): domain Eukaryota; kingdom Metazoa; phylum Chordata; class Actinopteri; order Cypriniformes; family Cyprinidae; genus Carassius; species Carassius auratus. The sequence continues at coordinate 11,134,819 of NC_039265.1, read as the reverse complement.
TTAATGATAAATTGAACAGGTGTTCCTAATAATCCTTTAGGTGAGTGTATATATATATATATATATATATATATATATATATATATATATATATATATATATATACACTCATATATAAGTATATGTATTAAAGAATTTGTGGTGCCTAAAGGATTCATATATATGAAAATGAAAAAAAAAAAACTTTTTTTTTTTATATATAATGATGTAGATGCAGCATCTACCAGCAGAGGCTAACTTCTGCAGCTAACCAGCCAAACCTTGACCCCCTGCTCTGAGCAGAAACCTTTTTCTCCTGGGTTTTTCAAGACTGGAGCCAATGGTTCTTTTCCAGCCCTTCTTCTCTCTGTAATCTGCTCCTCCTGCCCATCCTGTACATGAGTAAACGCTTTTAGTCTGCAGAGCAGTTGTGTTCCACTTTGCAAACACACAAATATGATCCAGTCTACTTTTCTTTAGTCCCATCCTTCAGAGCAGGAATGTCTTTGATGTGAGTAAGTCATTCCTTGAGGTTGTTTGGGACAGGGCTGGGGTCAGTGGGACAGAGCGCTGCTGTCCATTTGCACTCGGCAATGTTGATTATGGTTTTTGATTTATAGCTGTTGTGAGGGATCATTGTGTTCTTTACTCTTCCTGATTTCAGGTTTGCAGCAGTCACTTATACTTATAATCAAATTCAGGGAGGAAAACACCCAGTGCAATGTGATATGTGACTCATAAGCATCTGTGTGACTAAAACATTGAACCATTTTTTGTGTGTTTGCACACTATAAATGTATCTGTTTAATACATACACACATAATTGACTGCTGCAAACTAGCCCTGTTCAAACAACTGGAAAATGTGTTCGTTTGGCCAGTCTGTTGGTCCAAAAGCCCCAGTATACAGTAATGATGGGGACACTATACTGTAAAAAGCACTCTTGTTCAATGAGACGTTCAACCAAGACCCTGACTCTCTGTGGTCATTAAAAATCCCAGGTTGTCCTTTGAAAATGAGTAGGGGTATAACCCCCGCATCCTGGCCAAATTTGCCCATTGGCCTCTGACCATCATGGCCTCCTAAGCATTCATGTAAGCACTTTGAGTGCCCAGAAAAGCGCTATATAAATGTAACAAATATATATATATACTGTGTGTGTGTGTGTGTGTCCATGGATCACAAAACGTCTCAGGTTACTTATGTAACCATGGTTCCTTGATTAGGGCATGAGACACTGCGTCCTCTAGGGTTCTCTATGGGGAATGCCTCATCGTGACCTGTGTATGAAGCATACATTGAAAAAGCACCAACAACATATTGGCCGGCGACAGCCCATGACGTCACTAGCGGTGTGATTATTGTATAAATAGGCATAAGGAGAACACGTCATTCACTTCTTCATCTGAAACCTGCGTCCGAAGCGTGGCAAGAAACCTAGAGGATGCAGTGTCATATTCCTTACTCAGAGAACCATGTTTACATATGAACTCTGAGACATTCCCTTTCTAGGGAACTTTGAACAGTGTCCTCTAGGGGTCGCTATGGGGAGCGGTATACAGACGCCACCATGCTAAGGGGAGTGCAGGCCAGAACCATGGTGAGCACTAAGTACCAAGTCTTCCATTTCCATGGGAGTAACATTATTCCTTATGGCCGAAGGCCTAGGCTACGTACCCAAACTTACCTGTTAGGGCCAGACTCCTGGGCCCAAGGTAGAGCTCAAGGCTTGGAATCAAGAATAGATTCCTTCAAAGGGATACAACCAAGAGCCTAGCATCATACTAAGTCTTGGCCTGTAACACAGGGACTACCACCTGCTTTAGCGTAAGCTTGCTGAAGGAACTGTCACAACAGATCCCTAGTAGCAACACCCTGTTTAAATAGGTACTCTGAGGATACATTGGTCGAGTGACACCCAAGATAAATGGGGCTTTACCAACTCGAGAAAGGGCATGAAGCAACTGTGCGAAGCTTACCACAGTGTGGATTTTAGTAAGTTCGCAAAGGCTTAATGTGCACACTTACCATAATATGGATTTTAGGATACCATTCTACCATTCTAGGCTCTCGGGGCATTCTGAAAGAGCAGCTCATAGATGGACTAGTGCATCCCAAAACCAATATGTTTGATAGTCATCACTCTGTCTATAGTATAATGCTGGAGGGGCTATCAGTAAATATCTAGCTTAGGGGAGGTGCAAACACCCAGCTCTCAAATGAGAGTGGAGCTCGACCTACTGCGTGTTCCAAAGCTGTAACAGCTAGCAGTAATTTACTTAGCTGAGGGAGCAAGACACTTGCTTGAGGAAAACAGCTTCTCCTATTCCTTCTCGATCTCTTTATGGAGATCAGGAAGAAATGGAAAGCTCACCTGAGCTGGAGGGCAATAGTCAGAAAGAAAACCTTCGCCGAGACAACCTCGCAGCGTCACCTTCCGTGGCGCAATCCATAACCTCCAACAGCTTATCATATGCAGGGGAGGAGGACTGAGAAGGCTCGGCCTCAGCTTCTTCGCCATCCTCAGACATCTCATGCTCTTTCCGGGCCGAACCCAGCAGAGCACTAACCTCTGAATCAGACAGTGTTCTGAGGGTGCAAAAAAAAATCTAAATACTGAGAAAATTGCCTTTAAAGTTGTCCAAATGAATTCTAAGCAATGCATATTACTAATCAAAAAATATGTTTTGATATATTTACGGTAGGAAATTTATCAAACATCTTCATAGAACATGATCTTTACTTAATATCCTAATGATTTTGCCATAAAAGAAAAATCGATAATTTTGACCCATCTAATGTTTTTTGGGCAATTGATAAAAATATACTCCAGCGATTTAAGACTGGTTTTGTGGTCTAGGGTCATACATATATATATACAGGTACATCTAAAAAAATAAAAATGTCATGGAAAATTTCATTTATTTCAGTAATTCAGCTCAAACTGTGAAACTTGAATGAAAAAAAATTCAATGCACATAGACTGAAGAAGTCTTTGTTTCTTTTAATTGTGATGATTTTGGCTCACATTTAACAAAAACCCACCAATTCATCTCAACAAATTAGAATATGGTGACATCAGCTATAGCTCAGCGGTTCTCATTTCCAGTCCTCGCGCCCCACTGCTCTGCACATATTGTATGTCTCTCTTTGTTTACACACCTGATTCAGATAATCAGCTCGTTAGAAGTGAGTTCCATGCATGAACTGTGTTCTGACTGACATGGTCTCTACAGAGTGTTTACTGCTCCCTACTCCCTGAGCAGGGGAAATCTGTTGAAGTTTACTTCACTTCGGAACATTCATTCACGGATTTGCGTTGCACAACCTCCATCTGCACACTGTGTAACATCATATACCTCCGTAAATCAATACAATTTAAATTCACGTCTCGCACACTTCAATGCACTTTGAATGGAACATATACTGTATGTTCGATACGAACTGGAATCATGGCGAATATCCTGTGAGGTCCACTTCGCAGGACACATATGTTCTAATAGAACAAATGTCTGAAGCAATAAGAGAAACGTACAAAATGTGCAGAGCAGTGGGGTGCGAGGACTGGAATTGAAAACCGCTGAGCTAGCTATCAACTCAAAACACCTGCAAAGGTTTCCCGAGCTTTCAAAATGGTCTCTCAGTTTGGTTCACTGAGCTACACAATCATGGGGAAGACTGCTGATCTGACAGTTGTCCAGAAGACAATCATTGACACCCTTCACAAAAATGGTAAGCCACAAACATTCATTGCCAAAGAAGCTGGTTTGATCACAGAGTGCTGTATCCAAGTATGTTAACAGAAAGTTGAGTGGAAAATCAATTCAAGAATTTGAGTGAACTTCACAAGGAATGTAATGAGGCTGGGGTCAAGGCATACAGATGTGTCAAGGAATTTGGCTACAGTTGTAAGCTCATAGCCCAAGTTGCTTGAAGTCCAGTGTTAAGTTTCCACAGTCTGTGATGATTTGGGGTGCAATTTCATCTGCTGGTGTTGGTCCTGAACCAGCGTCAGAGGCATCTTACCTGGGCTCAGGAGAAGAAGAAATGGACTGTTGCCCAGTGGTCCAAAATCCTCTTTTCAGATGAGAGCAAATTTTGTATTTCATTTGGAAACCAAGGTCCTAGAGTCTGGAGGAAGGGTGGAGAAGCTCATAGCACAAGCTGCTTGAAGTCCAGTGTATAGTTTCCACAGTCTGTGATGATCTGGGGTGCAATGTCATCTGCTGGTGTTGGTCCATTGTGTTTTTTGAAAACACTACACCTGTTTACCAATACATTTTGGAGCACTTCATGCTTCCTTCTGCTGACCAGCTTTTTGAAGATGCTGATTTCACTGAGAAACAAGAGACCAAAAAATGCAGATGAGCTGAAGTCCACTGTCACAGAAGCCTGGGCTTCCATAACACCTCAGCAGTGCCACAAACTGATCACCTCCATGCCATGCCGAATTGAGGCAGTAATTAAAGCAAAAAGAGCCCCTACCAAGTATTGAGTACAGTAAATAAGTACATACTTTCCAGAAGGCCAACAGTTCACTAAAAATGTATGTTGTTACAGTATATACAGTATGTATGTTTTATGATACACACACACACAAAATTGATTATATTTGAATTGTATATGCCATATTTGTGTAATTTAAATAATAATCTATTTCTGAAATGTAAAATTACATTCATGCTTTAACATTATTATTCTAATATAACAGCTAAATTAGTAACAGGCAAACTAGCCAGGACTAGAGCGGAAATTCAGCAGGGTTCGTTTCTTTTGGTCTGTATTGTTTTGTACTTTCTCTCATGAAAATAATAGTATATTTTGGCTGTACTGTAAATCCAGTAAATTAAATATAAAGATGATGTCAGATTTCATTTCACAAATAGATTAAGAAGATTAAGGCAGCAACTCATTTCTCTGTCCGCCCTTGACAGCAGTTTATGTGTTTGCATCATAATTTAGTCACACAATATCTGCGGTGCAGACATGGAGATCAAAAGCACTGTATGTTTATAAGTGCATGATGGTGCTTTCAGACACACATTAAGCGATCACTACTTCCCTGCAGAAGCTGTTAGCATGTCATTGCTGCAGCCAGCCAGCTCCATTACTGCAAAGAGACCACAGTGCATGTCTTGGTGCAAGTTTAATTTGTTTTCTACAGGTTTCTAAAGTGTACAGTGTGTTTGAATTCTCAGAAGACCCATTGAAGGCTGGTTTAATGTTACACTATTGGCCCAAAGAAAGTTTAATGCCTTCGTTTCTGAAGTGATTATGAAAATACAGTGAATTTGATACTGATATTGAGCTCCACTCGATTTCCTTTGACATTTCCTTCTATTTTCGTTTTCCACTGCAGTGGTCAGGGATGTCAGCACCTGCATAATCTCATAATGTTACATGTTAGGATATGTACACACATATTTGTGTCCCAGTTTAGAAGTAATAATATGGTATTGTTTACCAGCATTAAACGTAAAATATACATTTAAAAAATCCATGAAAATAGCTGATAAAGTACTGTGCTTTATTAAAATGAAGGAATTTTCCATAATTATTTTTTAAAAGGTGTTTTACCTGTACTTTGAATTTTTTTATTTTGTTATTCAGCAGCCAAGGAAATATTAAATTGACTTTCCACAGAAATATTAAGCAGAAAAAATCATAAAACATTATTAATGTGACGATGAAGAGTGGAGTAATGGCTGCTGAAAATTCAGCTTAGTTTTTGTTTTAAATTGTAATAATATTTCACAATATAACCATTTCTTTGTATTTGAATCAAATAAATGCAACCTTGGTGAGCATAAAAAAAATATTTCAAAAATACTTGAAAAATCCAAAATATTCCTGCCTGCCACTGTGTATACTTCTACTAAATACTTCTAAAAATTTTTGAAATATTTTTTTGTTTTTTTGTTTTTTGCCCACCCAAAAAAATTAAATAATATTTTTTGTTAATGTAAGATAAGTGGTCTGCCACCAGAGGCAAAAATTCTGAATTCACATTATTTTCTCAATTTATCTCTGAAAGTATTTGATTTTACGCCATAAGAATAAAAGTAAAATTCCATTTTGCGTCCAAAAATAGGGCGAAAAATAAAATTCCTGACTAATTTGGAATAACGGAAGAAGTGTCCAGATGATGTAGTTTTGGTATTTGCCAGCAGGGCTTAATGAGGCCACATATAACCAGCCAAACCTTGACCCCGCTGTGAATCATGTTTTATAATGATCTGGCTCTGACAAGAAAAGTAGAAAACTTTGAGTTGAACGAGTCAATCATTGGCTTGGCTGCTTGTATCCAGACACTAATTGAGATGAATAATATTTGGGAAGTGGAGTTCTTATGACTCACATCACGCTCCAGACTCTTACTCCTCGAAAGATGTTTAGAGCTCTTCTGTCCACCTCCTCCAAACGCCTACAGTAGGAGATGTTGGTGGGCCCATTGTCACAGTCATATTTTATCTGTTAGATGCCACCGTTCTTGAGTTGATTTTCCATTGGTGGGTGAATTCGGTCCAGGTGTAGTGTTGTTCTGCTGGCTGGGAATTTGTCTTGCCACCACGGATGCTCCAAAGAAATGTTCAGTTAGCTCTTATTTTTCCATCACTCTCTTACAAATAAATGCTAATTATTATTATTATATTTTTTTTTTTTGGTGTCAAAAATCGATTGCATTAAGGTGAGGTCACATTATCTTAATTAGAGTGGCAAAAGGTCCATTTTATTTTATCAGTAGTGTAGCTCACACAGAAATGACTTGCAAACCAAACAGTTTTCTATTGGTCAACACAAACGAACCTGCGTTACTATCTTGAAACCATTGCAAAACCGATGCAGGAAAATTGTTCCCCTCAAACAAAGTGATTTTCCAGGAATGACCCAGTTGCTTGAATTTATATTCAAATGATAGGATTTTGCCTGCAAAACTTCTGCCGGACGACAGTAAGTATGACCACATATTTTATTTTGAGATTAATTTCTTAAAATATCTTAACCTTTATGTTTTTTAATTCTGATCTTAGAATTGCTAATCTAATCTAGTGATAGGAAAAATGAGTAATTATGAAAAATATTTCTTTGCAAAATAATAAGGACTGAGACAGAGACATGGCGGAGCGTCCACTGGAGGTTCTGCTAATGGGCCCCAAAAATATGTTCAAGAACATAAAGCTGTCTCTTGCTCAGTCACTCCAACCACTAACATGGCCCCTGTGCGCCATCCCCATTGCCTTCCCCGTGAGTCACTAGCTTCTCTCATGTGGTGTGTCAGCTCTCAAACCTTTCACTCTGCTTTATTGTTTGGTGCAAGCATGTCTCGCTGATGAGTAGAGACTAGTCTGATCTTTAATGCAGACTTCTGAAATGCTTTGGAATGGAGATTTTGTGCTGAGAAACCAGTAAAAGCTTATGTCAGTGTAGTTGCTGTTAGCATATGGCTCGGGTGTTTTGATCCTGACATTGTCTGCATGGCATTAGATCATTTAAGGTCCATGAGTTACAGTGCACAGGTTTTTTGAGTTCAATGGTAAACAAATCCTTGTTTTCTAGTTCCCAGACTGTGTTCATCATCAAGGAAGGTCTTAGTCACTGGAGGTTTTTGTAATTGTAATGGAATCTTTGGAGGATGTTTAAAAGACAGCTTCACTCAAAAATGAAAGTTCTGTAATTTTCCGCCATCATGTCGTTGTAAATTTGCATGAATTTATTTCTTGTGTTAAACAGCAAACACAAGATATTCATTTTTAGGCTGGATTATCCCTTTAATGGTTTGGTTTGAAACATTTTCTTCACTTTTGAATTTATGCATTTTGGCAGATGCTTTTAATCATAGAAATTTACAATAGAAGCACAAGCGATTCACATCTAGAAGATGCTGAATATTGAATATAATTTTGGATTTACTCTTCTCTAAACCCGGCAAAAAAAGAGAGAACATCCAGGGTTATGAAAATAAAGCTAAATCCATAATACGCATTTTCGTTATTTGAAATAAAATAAACATTAACTTAAGTAAATTATGCCTATGTAAGTAAGCATATATAAAACAGTAACAAATAAAAAAAAAAAACGCAATAAAATGAAAATGCTAAATTAGAAAACTCTAAACAAAAAATTTAAATTGAATTTAAATAAAAACTTTAACCCTAGTATATATGGGTAAAGTTATTAGTATATATGTTTTTTTATTTTTCTTATGGATGATCAGATCTGAGCAATAGAACTTCTCAGCCAGTCACCTGAGACATAAAGGTCATGTGATTAATTAACTGTACGTAGGTGCAGGAAAATTATTTCAGTATCAAAACATTTAATGTAATGAAATGTTATATTTATGTTGTATTCATCTGTTGCTTGAAAAAAGAATTGTTTTTCATCTAATATTTCTTTATTAGAAATATATTTGAATGATTTCAGTTTTAGTTAGCGACACTGTTTCTGCTGAATAAGATGCAGTGTGGGCCTTATTTTATGCCAGAAGTAAATGCGTAAGTCTACATAAGACTAGAGATGTTGGTGCTCCAAATAACTACATATTGAATCTGTTCAAGACTGGATATAATAAACTATACAATTTACAGCTGCAGATGGCTCAATATGACTCGTATATAAAAACTAATTGTATTAAGCCTGGTTGTTTTATTTCAGTAACCTTTCAGTCGGTTCAAACTTGGTTTTACAAAACAGAAGTCCAGCCCTGCCGTCGCCAAAGAGCAAATTTACCAGATGGATAACATTCAGACTTCTGACATTCTCCAGTAAATGGGTCCTCTGGAGAAGGGCTGCATACTTTCATTTGAAGCTTCGTCATTTAAATGTGAGTATTTTCTGATATGTAAATATTTAAGTCGTGGTGGTGCCAGTCAATCCAGGTCATAATCCTAATGCCTTTGCTTCGAAGTTTGAAATCAACCACACATTATTTCCATCTGTTTGCATACGTTACATGCTACACTGAGATCAATTTGGCATAAAGACAATTTACACTTAGAATTTGCTAGTAAATTTTACAAATAATTACAAGGAAACAGCGAATCGGAACATGGATCTTGTTTTGTCTGTCTCTGACAAAACTCTCCCATCTTTTCCTTCTCTCATCCTCCCTTTGTTCTCCTCACTAAAGCAGTTGTTGTCTGTGTCCAGATTGGATGTGACTTGCCTGTAGGCTCAGTGGTAATGGATACAACACTGTAACATGTATTGTATGAAACAAAGCAGGAGATTGTTATTGTTATTGTTAATCTTTTGTTGAACATAATCATTTATGTGTCCTTTAATGTGTTTCCCACAGCAGAAAAAGATTCCTTCCTACAGCACAAAAGTACAGCATATGTGACCGTGGAGCACAAAACCGGTCTTAAGTCGCTGGGGTATATTTGTTGCAATTTCCCCAAAAAACATTGTATGGGTCAAACTTATTGATTTTTCTTTTATGCCAACAATCGTTAGGATATTAAGTAAAGATCATGTTCCATGAAGATATTTTTTACATTTCCTACTGTTCATGTATTAAAACTTAATTTTGATTAGCTAATATGCATTGTTATGAATTCATTTGGACAACTTCACAGGTGAATTTCTCAACATTTCGATTTTTTTTGTACCCTCAGATTCCAGATTTTAAAATAGTTGTATCTCGGCCAAATATTGTCCAATCCTAATAAACCATAGATCAATGAAAAGCTTATTTATTCAACTTTCAGAAGATCTATAAATCTCAATTTCGAAAAATGTACACTTTAGACTTGGTTTTGTGGTCCATGGTCTCACACACATACACACACACACACACACACACACACACACACACACACGTTTGTTTTTGTGAAAAGTGGGCTCATCCCATAGGCGTAATGGTTTTTATACTGTACAAACTGTATATTCTATGGCCCTACACCCTACACCTAACCCTAACCCTCACAGGAAACTTTGTGCATTTTTACTTTCTCAAAAAAAACTAATTCTGGATGATTTATAAGCGTTTTGAAAGATGGGGACATGGGTTATGTCCTCATAGGGCACCCTCTCCTTGTAATACCTGTGTTATACCCATGTCAATATACAGAGTTGTGTCCTGATATGTCACAAAAACATGCCCACACACACACACACACACACACACACACACACGTGTTTTGTGTTTGCACAGTATATATTTATACATATTTAGATATTCTGTAACACCAATGGTAATTCTGGCTCACTTGGTACCCACTACAAAAATATGAAGTGCATGATGCCTCTGTCCTTGTTTGACTTTGAACAGCCTTTACCATAACATCCATCAGATCACATTCTTGTTCCAACTATTTTAGAAATTCATGTAGACATATATGGCCTTTTCATCTTTGCATATGGATCTGCTTTGGTGAAACACTCAACACATCCTTTGGGTATGAGAAACATACGAATTACGGGACAAGCCATTAAATCCAGTAAAATCAAAAGCATTCTGTCCAATCCTTTATAGAATATCCTCTACGCAGTAACGAAATAAACAGAGATCAGATGAATGCAAAGTGTTTAAAGGTTGAAATTCCCATATTAGTGTTGCCATCTAAGCAGATAAAGGCGCTTGCCTGTGCTAAACGTGTGTCTGAGCTTTTGAAGGCCAAGGCTGTGGTTAGAGCAGAAAATGTGTGGAATGCATGTTTAAATATGGCGCAGATGTGAACAGAGCTACTTTTCGGTTACCCAGCATTAATATGCTGGTCAGCATGGGCACAGTGTGTGAGTGACAGTCTGCAGGTTTGATGAACTGAAAGTGTTAAAATGCTGGAGTCTTTAATATGGAATTTTATTGGAATATTTTTTTTATGTGTTGTGTCATAGGGCCAGGAACAACTGAAAGAAGAACCAAGAACAGGAGAATTAGAGCAGTCAGTCAAACTTCAATGAAGACCATATGTCTAATGGAGTCTCGGTCTCAGCAGCTCTGTATATAGGCTCAGACATTCCTCTTTGAGACTTGATGGGCTTCTTGGTAGAATCAATTATGTCTTAAGGTGCCCTTAGGACACAAATGGAGACAATTGTTGACATACAGTATAAAATGAATGCTGATAACAACTCCGATCATATGCTTTTGGATGAATCTGTGGAGAAATGTTTGAGTTCATATGAGATCTATGACTTTTGATTGATCTTGGCAAATCTGAGCACAGTTCAGATCTACTTTCAAACTCTAGACAAGACATTTTCTTCAATAAAGCTCCATGAATTTGCTTTGAGAAATGGCTGCAATATTAAATATCTAATTTGTGATTATTAATAGCACAATTAGAACATATATTTGCCCACTTCTTCTATCATTTTCATCCTCTTTTTTTGTTTCTTAGTTGATGTGCTCCCATGTGTTCCTCCCTGTCCGTAGTTCTTCTGTGGCCAGTCTGTGGTCACTACACAGCTGGCATGTGCTTGAGAACCCAGATTCACTAGCGATTTCATAAAAATATATTCTGCTCTTAATTTATCTCTTCTGCGCACATCTGACTCACATAAAGCACCAAACTAAACTGAAGGCTCTCCTCATAAATGCCAATTCAAGTCATTGTTTCCAACGTTTTTGAGTTTAGGATGCCAGCTGAAAATTGAAGAATGAAACAGATGGATGGATGGATGGATGGATGGATGGATGGATAGATAGATAGAAGTATACTTTTTTAAAAATCTTACGAACCCCAAACATTTAAATGATAATGCATATCACTAATACTTCATTATATTAAAGTAGACCGGTGGCTGATTCTTATTTGCAGTCTTTTAAAAGCATGAAATTCAATTTTCTGTGTTTCCCACCCAGATGAGCAACAGCCGGTGATGAATGGGAATGACAGGCATTATAGACCTCCTTGGTTGAAGCACACAAACAAATAGAGCAATGCTGAAAGTGCGACAGCGTTGCAGTGTTTACACTCTTCCAGGAAATCAAACTGCCAATGTCTTACTGTCAGTTGTCTCTAAGAGAATAAAATATTTAACATAATGCTTTAAACTGAGTGAAGTCAACTGCTTCTCACTGACTGCATGTTGGCTTTTGTTTCAGATGGCCTCGATGTTTTAACGCTCCTGGGACTGAAGTTCATTGGCAGCTGTTATGGGAAGCGATTATGGGGAAAATCTGAGCTTGATTCAATTAAGACCAAAATGACCTGTCCTCCGCTGTCTGTGATTTAAGAGAGAGGTTATGACAACAAGAACTTGTGTTTTTGATTTGTACCAGATTTTCCACTCTTAACAAGTCCCCATTGATAGTCAAAAACCTTTGTCAGCAAACTAATGCACAACAACAAAACACTTAAGTGTGTAAAAGTTTTGCTGCATTGTATTCATGCTCTGGGATTCGGACTTGGTAGTGCTTGTATCAGGCCTCCAATTTGTTCTATTAGTCAGTGAAATTATCCTAAAAATGTGTTTCTCATCATGAAGTTTAATTGTAAAACATACTATTGCTCCGTTTTGTCGATGTTGTTGTTTGTTTGTTTTTTGCATGCTTTAAAAATGAGGCATGATTCAATTTTCTGCTCTTCCAGGTTTCAGGCCTGTCTTTTTTTCTTATAATAATTTATTTTTATTTTTATTTTTATTTTTTTTGTCAAGCATTAGCAAATACTGTTTTTGTTTTTGTTGTTGTTGTTATTTATAAACATTGCATTTTTATGATGCATGTTTTTAAAATAATAATTATTATTCATAGTTAATAATAGCCTACCTCATATTCTTTCATGGGACCCAAACTTGGTAGAGGTGCCCTGCCCTTTGAATCCAAAACCGCCAAACACATCCGGGTGTTATGGGATGATGTGAACTGTGGATGATAACAACCAGATATTTCCAGCTGAACAAAGAGCTGATTTTGTCTTTAATCAGCACTTTCACTCACTCTCTCTAATAAGAGAAACACAAATAAACACAATCGCACCAACAAATGCACAATCACTGATGAACAAACAAACACATGGAAGCAGTCACTAACAAACACACTTTAAAAATCAGTATTTGTCAATGTAGTTTGATGTTTATGTAATGATTGGATTGAGATGGATAGTTTCAGAAAACAGGGTGTTGTTGAATGAAGCAAGAGGAGCTCTGGTGTGTCTCAAGACTATGACCACATCTCCACTGACAAACAATCACGATTCTTTCACCGATATCTGGCACAGAGCGGATCTTGAACCACGCATATGAGATTTTGGGGTTTTATTGCAAATTATATTACAAATACTGTGTTAAAATCTTAATGAGCATCTTTGATTTATTTTGCAGTTTAAAAATCTAAAAATACTTGAAACATGAGAAATTCTCTTTTTCTCTAGACACATTTTTAACTTTAATATGAGGGCATTTCTTTTGACCGCACAGGCTTTTTTTTTTTTTTTTTTTTTTTTTTTTTTTTTTTATGGAGCCTGTAAGGAAAGGATTAAAAGATTATTTAAATCTTTTATTATTTCAAAGGAAAAATTAAATTTCAATGCATTGGCATGCTACCTCAAAACTATTGCTTTTCCCTGAAGTCTCCTGCAAAACATTTGAAATTCGTGCTCTGCATTTAACCTATCCAAAGTGCACACACACACACACACGTGAACACACACCCGGAGCAGTAGGCAGCTCCTGCATTATGCTTAATGAATTGTCAAGCGCCATTAGCTTAGCAGCATGCTAAATCGATGCAAAGTCTATTGAATCAATAGAGATTATTGAAGCAAACACTTTCAAACATGTATTTTCTGAATAGAAGTAGACAGGACTTGTGAATAAAACTCAGCCTGTTTCTCATTATGGTCAAATACATGAGGAAAAAAATCTTCAAATAAGTCTTTGAGCTGTCAAAAATAAAGATTAATTACCATAACTGTCAAAAGGAAAGAAGTATAAGACAATTTCTGTTTGCCATAACAGCCATTATTCTTGGCGTAGCAGCATCGAGGCACTAACAAAACGGACAGCGCTGATGACCTAAGTGGGAACTCCAGCTATCCTTTGTGAGGAAAAATAAAAACATCCTCATATAGAAACCTCTATAACCTCTGCTAATCGATATCGTATTGTTCTAACTACACGCCAAAATAAAGTCATCCATCTTTTTTGACTTCTTAGCAGGGATGTGTTGCATTCTGTTACTTGTGGCTCGCCCAAGATAAAGAAAAACCTCTTTGTTGCATTAAAAGTCAATTTGTGTTCAGTGCTGAGTGTGTTGAGTTTAAAAGTCCAGTAACACTGAACCAGATCCAGGAGTCGATCAGCCTGAATGAATCTCATGACAGCAAGTGCAGTGTGGTCACTGTGACAGCACCACCACAGCTGCATCTAATAATGTCCTACAGTAACATTAGGATGAGAGCAGGAGATCCGAACCCTTCTGCATAACAAGTCTGGGCTAAATAACAGCTGTCAAGAAGAGCCAAATACAGGTTATCCCATCCGTCCACTTTTACAGGACACCCAAGGACACAGTCACAACTGCAGGTCATCATTGATGCTTCGGCCTCAAAAAAAAAAAAAACATAACATATCCTGTCTCCCTTTCCGGCGCTTTACATGTCCCATTCACATCTGCACGGCTGGAAACATGTAATCAATTGCTTCGATAAACTCCAGTGACCCCTTGCGCCCACCGTGCACACCCCGCATGCACTAACGCTGTTTTGTGCAGTAAATGAATCACGTGTGTTGGGACAGCTGGATGATGAGGCAATAGTGAGATGTTTATTGGTGTCAGAGGTTTTGATACACCCCAGCATGGATCCCAAACAACAACGTTTAACCTCGTTTCACCTGCAGTCACATGTATGTCAAACACACTGATTAAATTGGTATACATTAACATATAATGGCTTGGGGTCGGTGTTTTTCTAAGAGGTCTGAGTATGCTGATTATGGTTGCAAAAACAGAAACATTGCGAAATATTCATACCATTTTCTAATTGAATATATTTTGAAATGTAATTTATTCCTGTGATGCACAGCTGAATTTTCAGCATCATTACTTCAGTTAGTCTTCAGTGTCATAATACATTTATTATTATCATTATTATTATTGTTATTCAAAAGAACAGCATTGATTTGAAATCTTCTATAACAGTGTAAATGTCTTTATTGTCATTTTTATCAGTGTAATGCATCCTTGCTTAATAAAAGTATTTCTTTCATTTAAAAAAAAAACTTACTGACATCAAATTTTCAACAGTAGTATGTCTAGGCAAGCATGAGGTATTACTTAAGTTTTATGTTGGTTACTATGTTACTGCCAACCCACATAAACTAAGGTTAAAAATTCTGTCAAGTTTCTGTTTGTTCGGTTTTTGCCCTCAAATTTCATTAAAGAAAATACATTTAAAAAAATAAGTAAATAATAATATTTGGGTTTGGCACTGTCTCAGAGAGCCTGCAAGGAAAATGTTGCTTTGTTTTGCATATATTCTGTGAGAAGCATTAATTTTGTGCTCATGGTTGATTACTGTCAGAATGATGTTAGGACTGGTTGGCAACCACTGGCATGCAAACTAAAAGAGTAATATTATGTATTTATTTAATTTAGATGTTTACTTGAGGAATACTGAAGTGATTTACCCCAAAACATTGTCATACAGCCTGTTTTGTTCAGTGGAAAGCAAGAAGTTCTGCATGGATGGATGCTTCAGTTTGTGATGCACTTGTTTTTTTTTTTTAACTAAAACCTTTTATAGAACAAAATGTTCAGCCATGCACATGCTCAGATGTGAGATTGTCTATGAATTGCTTGTATTCACTGCAGGCTTTGATGCTAATCTGGATAGCTCAATAAAAATATCCAAGTTTAAAAAAAAATTAAATACATAGCATGCCAGAGACTTTTTTTTTTTGTCAGTTTTTCATTTCACCACCCAGATTAGTGG
Organism: Carassius auratus; assembly: GCF_003368295.1. NCBI lineage: Eukaryota > Metazoa > Chordata > Actinopteri > Cypriniformes > Cyprinidae > Carassius > Carassius auratus. Next base: position 11,118,956 of record NC_039265.1, on the reverse strand, counting down.
AGTAGGAAAGATTGCTCGACAAGCAATTGTGACAAGTGACAAGTTTACAAGAAATACATGTGAAATCTCACATCTGAACATGTGTGTGTGTGGCTTTACTCTATAGATATTATAGAGATTAAGGGAACATTTCAAAATGATACTATATGTGAAAACAGATAGCAAAAAAAATAAAAATAATTAAATATATATATATATATATATATATATATACAGCAATAAAAAAAATTGTCTTGTTTATTCAGAACAAATATCAAAACATCCTTAAATCAAGATACATTTACTCCAGAATCAAAATGACATATATTTAATTTTTTTTAAAGGTGTGAAATCTGAAGTGGGTTTAGGGCTTAAAACAAGAGAAAAACATTAGCTAATAGGTTAAGAAAAATAATCTTGATTTTGTATTTTGATTCAAGAATGTTACTACTGTATATATAAGACATTTGTACTTTTTTTTTTTTTTTTTTGCTGGTTTAGTTTATGAACAGCTGGTGTCTTGATGGTTAAGCTAGTTAAAAAGTTTAAAGGGAATGTCATCCAAAACAACATATGCTGGTGATCAACCGTAATGGTCTTTTCAAGGCAGTTTATCTTGATTATAACTCGTATGAGACCATTTAAAATGACAAAATCTGAAGGAAATCTTTTCTACTATTAATTAAAAACATTTTGTTCCCCTCTAAAGTTTCAGTGGTTCTGAACTAAAGCTGCAACAAGACAAACAATCTCGCTACAACGCTTCTCTGCTAAAGCTTGACAAACATAATCATGTTTACATGAGCTGCAGGCGTCTTGTTGACAATGGCCTCTTTCCTTTAGTATTATATTTATAACCAACCCATTTGAAGTCTCCTGGTTGGCTGGTTTCTTCAGGCTTTGGCTGGTCGACGGTGGTCACTGGCCAATAGCAGCTGGTGAGTCATCCGCTAACAGCAGAGTGTGGTTCCTGATGCGGTTCGAGCCAAAGCGAGTTGGATCTCACATCTGGTTCTGATGTTCCCGTCTACCTCACCCTGCAGACAGAACCGAATCTGGCTCAGGGGATGACGAACGGGCCCAAAGAGCTCATTACAATCCTTGCTGAACGTCACACTCATTTAAGACTGCAGAACAACAGCCTTTGCTTTCTCCTCTCCCACATCATCAAGAAACAGGAGTCCGTTGGATGACAAACACTCTCCAGTCCTCACCTGTGGGGCTTTGAGAGTTGGTCCAAAACCTGGTCCAGGGCCGGATAATTGGCTGCTTTTCTTCCTCATTCCCTCACACATCTAGTTCTGTTTTTCTCTTCTGTCAATTCTACATTTTCAATGAGCATGTCAGATGAATGCAAAGCATCCTACAAGACATTTATTGCAATTTAATCTGTTTTGTTTTAGAATCCAGTTCACTAAATGCGACGCAGACTTTACCCTGAAGCATGCCAAAGTATGCAAACTATATAGTGATTTTTCTCCTAAGCATCCTAGACTCTTAGGATGGTACTAAACTGTACCAAATTAGGGTTCTTTGGCTTGTAACTATAGCAAAACCCTTTTTTATAAGGTTCCATACAGAATCATGCTTCAAAAGTGTTATACAGTATAGTGCTGTTTACTAAAGAACATTTTTATTTATTTATTTTTATTAATATTACAATGTTCTTATATTTATATTACTTATATCAGTATTATACTATTTTTTATACTATTTTTTCTATGGTAAATTATAAATAAAACAGTTTTTTACTCCTCTATCTGCCTGGTTTATACTATCTTGCAGCCTTGTTTATCAGCGCATAAGGTTCATGCTCTTTACATGCAAAAATGTTTTTGCCAAGAGATAAATTAATTTTGCTGTAGTTTATCTAAAATCTGATCCGAAATGTTGGTTCATGAATAATTATTCAGATTAGGACTTCGGAGCGTGGATCACAAATCATACGATTTAGATAGGAACTTCGAAGAGGGTTCATGAATCAATAGAATCAGATTTGGACTTTGGAAGAGCCTATTGTGATTAATTGATTAGGATTTCAGAGCAGATTCATGAATCATTTGATTCAGACTGGGACTTCAGGGCGAGGAACACACATCATTTGATCTTCAGAACTTCAGAGCAGGTTTGTGAATCATGATTCAGATCTGGACTTCGGAGTGTGTATCATGAATCATCTGATTCAAATCAATCGTGAATCACTTAATTTAGATCAGAATTTCAGAGCAGGTTCATTAATCATTTTTCAGATCAGGACTTATGGAGATTATATCGCAAACAATTTTATTCAGATTGGAACTTTGGAAAATCTTTTTATTAAGTGCAGTAACCATATATATATATATAAATTGTGGTTATACAAATTATAATCAATATGCCAATATTATATATATATATATATATATATATATATATATAGATAGATAGATAGATAGATATATATATATATATATATATATATATATATATATATATAGATATATATATATATATATATATATATATATATATATATATATATATATATATATATTTGTGTGTGTGTGTGTGTATATATGTATATATATATATATATATATATATATATATATGTGTGTGTGTGTGTGTGTGTGTGTGTGTGTGTGTGTGTGTGTGTGTGTGTGTATATGTATATATGTATATATATATATACATGTATATATATATATATATATATATATATATATATATATATATATATATATATATATATATATGTATATATATATATATACATGTATATATATATATATGTATATATATACATATATATATATATGTATATATATATATATATATATATATATATATATATATATATATATATATATATATATATATACATATATATATATATGTATATATATACATATATACATATATATATGTATATATATATATATATACATATATACATATATACATATATATATATATATATATATAGGCATATTGATTATAATTTGTATAACCACAATTTACTACAAATACCAGGGTTAATCTATGGTAATTTTATAAAAAAAACATGGTTAATTTGTGGTTACCATGGTCTAACTTTTAACCATGTTGTGTGGTTTATTTTATTTATTTATTATTATTATTATTATTATTATTATTTAGATCTTTCATCTGCTTAATTTGTCTTGGCGTAATGAGGGAATGGACAACAAATGGACAATTAACCCCTTCTTTGTCAACTGTCCAAATACTATTGAGTCTCTCAAAATACTTTGCTTAAAATGGCTGTAACTCCTTTCACAAAATTTTTATGAAACCACTTTGTTGGATTTGATGTGTCTTTTTCAGACAGTGCTGTATATGGACAAAGCATCTCGTTACATAAAGGCGCTTCAGTAAATGACAAACAAATAAGGAGTTGGATTCTGCCTAAGACTCCACAACTTCTCTAAATGCAAAATTAAAGATCAGTGCACACACGTATTGTGCCATTCAAGCCATTTCACCGCTAGTTTTCTCTGGCTTCACAGAGGATGTGTTAAAGCAGACATAAGGCCGTAATATAAGTTTACTGGCCCCTTGATTGTCTCAGACATCTCATTATGTTTTAAAACAGACATAAGGCCGTGATAAAGGTATAAAAGTACATTTTTGCTTTATTCAGTCATGTTCATCCGTACTCTCATTTTCTTCACAGTAAAACTGCAGTGACAGAAAAAGGATTTATAGGTTATAGTATTACAAAGCCCTGAATCAGACATTGTAATCTGTGCCCGCAAGAAACGTTTTTCATGAGCATGCAATAGTCTACATATTTTATTGTATTTTTTTACAAATGTCCCTTTAGGGACTCTATAATTGTCTGATGAATATGCTATCATAAAAAAATATGTTAGCTACCATAGATAAAAATAAAGACTTTAGATGACATGAAACTGCGGTCAAAATTCTTACTGTAAAAATGTTGAGCTAGTTTGATGGAGCGGGTGGTGGAGGGGGGTGCAAAGCATCCAATACATATTTAAAGTTGATCTAGGAGTCCTTTTCCATACGCCAGCTTACGTGTAAGCAACAACTTGATTTCAACCATTCGCAGGTTGATTTCACAGAAGAATTTGGCTAAGATTGAACGATAACCTACAAAGAGCTGGCACTGAGCAGAATTTGATATAAACGGGATGTTTGTGCTAAAACAACAGATAACATGTTCATTCTTTGTGAACCCCCTCCCTCTCATTCCTTTTGCATGTGTGGAAAACAAGACATATCTGAGATCTGTGCAACACTTCCTTTTGTGAGCTTTTATATCATTGGGGAACTGTAAAAGCAGTTCATATAAAGATGATTCTGCATATCTCAGGAGTAAAGGCCCAGCCCCTCTAGGACTTTTTATGATGTTACTGTCCAGGCTAGCCGGGTCATTAAAATCATTTTACAGTGGAAAAGTTGCTATGACGACACATGCGGTTGAAACATCTGTCAGCACTGTGTACATTTAAAAAAAAAAAAAACAGATGGGCAGCGTTTCAAACCAGTTCAGTGTTTTTGGGCTGAAACAAAACAAATTCCTCTGTGATTTTTCCCTTGAGTATCTTTCAAAAGTGTACAAAATTATCTAAAGAGGATACATCAACTATTTTGTTTAGCATGAAACATATATTAACACTTGACAGCCTGACGTTCTCAGGTTTAATTGGATTAAACCAGATCTCCTCACAAGTGAATCATGATTATATAACCTATTGGGAAACCTAAACACTAAAATAAAGTACAAAAAGACATTACAGCATGACAGACTGTTGGTCCGTGATGAAAGGACAAACTGTGGATCACCTTGATGAGTTACAGGCTCAGCAGATAGAGGTTGAGCAAAAGCATCCAAGAGGAACTGAACACGAACCCACATGAAAGCTGGAAATCTCACTGTGCTACCCATTGGACATAGCATCCATCATCCTTCCATAAACATGCATGCCACAAACTTGAACATTTGAACTTTTGGTCACACTTTATTTTAGGGTCCAATTCTCACTATTAACTAGCCATTAACTATGACTTTTGCCTCAATTAACTCCTTATTTGCTGCTTAATAATAGTTTATAAGGTAGTTGTTAAGTTTAGGGTCTTGGGTAGGATTATGGATGTAATGCATTATATGTACTTTATAAGCACTAATAAACAGCCAATATGTTAATAATAGACATGCTAATAAGCAACTATAGTTATTAGTGTGAATTGTGTGAACTTTTTAATGTATCTATATCTACCACACATCATCTTGTCAAGTATGCTATTTCTATAGAATTTTTATTTTATTTGACTCCGTGCAGCTACTGTATGCTGGAAATGCTTTGACAATGCAAATGTGCTTTTTTTTTTTTTACGCCCCTTAAACAAACTAATTGAGGGAGAGAGAGAGCGAATCCACAAATGTGTACAAAACATTAAACAAACAAGAAATGAGGTGGCAAATGAAGTGTAAAACAGCTGTGCAAAAAAAAATATAAAACCTGGAAATAGTGAGCACTAAAGACAGTGAGAAAAGCTGAGAGGGGGAGTAGGCTAATCAGTAATATGCAACAGAATACTCTATTAAGTACATTTTAATGGCATAGAAATGTACTGGAAACACTGTATTATTATATATTCACGTTTACTAATTGGGTTGGAATGATTTTTGTTTTTGAAAGAAGTATTTTCTGCTCATCAATTTTCATGTTAGTATTTGGATTATTTGATGGATAGAAATTCAAATGAACATAATTTATTTGAAATGGAAATCTTTTGTAACATTGTAAATTTATTTACTGTCACTTTTGATCATTTTAATGCATCCTGGATTAATTAAAGTATTAATTTCTTACTGTATATCAGTGGCGTAGCCACGGGTGTGCCAGGGTGTGCCTGTGCCACCCACAGTGGCAGCTGGCACACCTAAAAATAGATGCAGAATTATTTTTTATAGTCTCAATAACTTGGGCTATTGTTGTTTACTTAGAATATATATATATATTTTTTTTTGTTCGCGACTCGGTTGATTCAGATCGGGACTTCGGAGCATTATTGAGATTTTTTTTAATTCAGATCTGGACATCGAAGCAGGAAGTGTTTGCCAAACAGTTAATTGGTGATAAATGAATATTTGGACTTGAGGCTTTTTTACCTGCCGATTCAGCATGTACATGGACCCACACACAAAGGTGGACACACTCTAGAAGGGTGTGCCAGGTAGGGTGACCTACCAGCGTTTGAAGCCCAATACATGCGTCCCACAAATTGAGACTGTGTCACGCATAATCAATGCTTGCTCAAAAAAAGTTGGTCGCTATATCTGGAGTCACCAACCCGTCGATCGCGGTCGACAAGTCGATTTTGGAAGCATTTTAAGTCGATCGCGAAGATTTTTCTAAATCTGAGAAAAAAAAGGTGTGAGCCTCCGTTGCGAGTTGACTGCGCACGCACCTCCCGAAACAGATGAAACTGTTTTAGACTGAAAACCAGACCGTACAACTGATTTAGACGCGGGTGCCGGTGTGATGAGATGTACTAATATCCGTCTGCTCGGGCATGATTGTTTTAGGCCTGTAATTGATTGATTATTGAGGTAATAGGGATGGCACGGTTCGCTGAAAAAAAAAAAAAACGTTCGGTTCACCACACACGGTTGGCACGCGCTTCAACTTAAATCTGACAAAGCATCTGTAATATCATCTGTAATATGGCTTGCTATAAATGACACGTAAAAAAACAGGCTTCAGTTTATAAATGTTTCTATTGATGCATGCGCATTCTGGCTTCCCAGACATTACAAAAACATGAAAAAAAAACCCTGGACAAATCATTCACTCTTGTTCAACGCGAATGCTGTATATGGGCCGTAATGTATTCCGTCATAACCTGGGTGCTGCTGATATCTGTGTTTAAACTAAACTCATTTAAGCTTTGTCAGTTTAAACATTTAAGAGCCAGAGGCAGCGAGTTCGCGCGCGCAGTGAGAAGATTTGTGCATGCGCTCATCCGAAGCGCGCAAACCTGCGCCTCAGCACGCGCGCAAATAAGATCTATATTGAGCAGCTACAATTCATTTTAATCCTATAATTATGCATTATAATTTATTTAAAGTGAATAAATTGTAATGAAAAATAAACATAATGAAATAGCTAAAGTTCAAAATTATCGTATTTGGAAGAAAATTATTACATTTAACAATTAACTACATTTTGACACGACTTGCAAATTAACACTAGGAGTATGGTTGGACAGAAGCAGTGTGACAAAAATACTATCCCATAATTTTGCACAGTAATCTGACAATAAATGTGTCACACCCAGATTTTCATATGCACACCCAGAGTCTCTTTTCTGGCTACACTACTGCTGTATATGATGCTTCCGACAGCTGTAGACAGCATGGCAGCTCACTTGCTTTTGCAACAAAGAACAGGGCTATGCAAAATGCATGACGGTGAACTGTATGTGAGAAATGTGAGCGGTCATGGGAGTGCAGTTGCTATATGATTTGTTCATTTTGAATGTTTGAATGGTGCTGTGAGAGTGAGAGAGGCCGGATTTACTGCATCTCCTTCTGGCAAAGATGAAATGGATTAATAAGTGTGTCTTCCTTCCCAACAGCTGCTTGAGGACATGAGATTTACAGACCGATGGAGAAAGAATCACGAGATTCAATGGGAGATAAAAAGTTCAAGTTCACAACAAGAGAATTATCTCTTTCTCTATCTTACAGTTCATACATCTTGTAGACTTTCTGATATCCTACTGTTTTACTTTCTTAATACACCTTATTAAGGTCTGGTCTTATTAAGAACTATTTCAGAGAAATAATCGTCTCAAAATGTAGTAACTTTCTCCAGCTTTGAAAAGTATTTCCTTTTTGGCCAATGAAACACCCTCTTTTTATGGTCCAATCAGCTACCAAAGAATAAATTAAAGTCCCACCTTGCAATTTTTCTGAATTTGATTTTATTTCCTTTAAGAAAACTTTCATTCATAACATTAACAAACATAGTCATCAGATTATAGTTAACTTCGACATATAAGCAGTTCATTAAACCATTATATCTTTGTAAGATGATTTTTAAAAGGCTTGTTTGATGATGGTTGTAGCTGACACTGATAGGTCATTTATGGGTTGTGTATGAGGTATTTGTAATATCAGGGTTTTGCTCCTTTTTTGTATTTTTAAGACTTTACAATTTAAATATAATATTGTGTATGTGTGTCAATTGCATGAATTCTGATGTGCTTAATTGGTGGTACTGCTAAGTTTTATTAAATTGAAGGTCATGTGACCTTCCTGATTAGATTTAACCTGGAAGTGCTGCGAATTGAATGATGAGATTTAAACTTAGATACACCTGTTAGAGCTCTTCACCATTCTACTGCTGGTAACCAGGCCAACACGGTAAAAGTGTTCATTTATGTAGATTTCTTTATTTGCATTGATGTCCTTCGAATTGTTATGTGTGTGTAAAACTATATTTTTGTGTTTCTGTTTGTATGTAGTTTTCACGGTGTTCCATATCTATAAATAAAACAAATGGACATCAGTATTTTGGAAACATGGACTGTTTAATGACCAGCGAGTAGTTACAGTGAAAACGTGGCCTAATTCCATTCCACCAAAGTTTACTTCGGCTTCAGCGTGCGGCTTCTCGCGTCTGGGTCTTTCGGAGTGGTTGGCTGCTTCCTGCGGTGATGGAGGCGGCTGTCTTCGGCGCGCGATTCTAGTGCGGTATTCCTGGATCCTTGAGTGGTGCAAACTGGGTTCATCGTGCAGCTGGTGCCTCATTTCGTAGGACTGATTGTTGCAAGTTTCAGCGTGCAACTATGCGTCTTCCCGCGGTGGTTTGTTGCGGGTTTTACGTACAGTTGTGATACATCCCGATGAAGGACTTTCTCACGCAGCCTGATTCATCCGTGCATCAGCAGGTCAGACTATAAAATATTAAATGTTATCTTTGGTAAATGGATGGTTTTAGAAGTTAAAATAAAATTGTTACAAGACAAAGCTGCCTATAATTAGAGAACAATGTAAGAAAGAAATGTCCTAGTGACAATTGGTTCTTAATTTGCTTAATTGAAATAGTGTTTAAAGTAACATTTAAGTGGCATTACTCTATTTAAGAGTTTCACTGTTATTGACTGTTATTTTATTATGTGTTGTATTGTTGTTTAAAGTGTTAAATTTTTAAGAGCGAAAATGTCAGTTCAGGGTGATTTAGCAGAGCAAAATGAATCTCCATTACAAGTTAATGAGTGTGTTGTGAGAAATCGACATGAATCATGTACCACATGTACTGAAAAATCTGAGGCAAGACTTAAAGAGCTTAATTCTACTTTATTAAAGACCAATGAAATTAGGAAATCTTCCCGTGATAAACATTTAACACCAAAGATGCAGGAGTTAAAAGCACAAGAACTGGTCCAAAGGGAAAGCAAGTTCATATCTGCATATAATAGTTGGAAGATCCATGTCAGAGAGGTTCGTTTAAAGTTAAAACAGGAGTGTTCTGAAAGTGATTTGTGTGACATGATGGATGGGGTTGAGAAGAGAGAATCTGAATTGAAAGGCCTATATGATAGCATGCGACTCCAAGCAGTACCAAGTCAAGAAATTAGAAGAAAAATGGATGCATGTTCAGCTGTGACTGCAGACTTGATTAAAATAATGAATGTACGTTTAGTGGAGGATGGCATGGAGTTCGATGCTGAAGCTGAGAAGGCAAGATTGCGTGTGTTGTTGGACTGTGAGTATGCTAGGTCCATATACGGATCCACAGTTTCTAGAGCCACAGTTTTTAGTAATCACTCTAAACCCTCTTCAGAGTCTGCAAGCATTTCCGCTAGAAGAGCAGAGACTGCCGCGTTGTTAGCTGCAAAGAAAGCAGAAATGGAAATGGAGGCTGACATTGATGCACAAAGGCAGCGATTGAAGAAGCTTGAAAATCTTAGAGACATTGAGGTTATGGAAGCAAGGCTTCGAGTGTATACTGAGGAGGAGTTAAGAGTAAGAAGTCAGCAGTGTGGTTCAGCATGTAGTGATGTGAGCAACCCCAGTCCCCTGGTTCCTAATACATCAAGTTTGAGTCCGCAAGTCACAAAAGGTGAGGTATCCGTAGTACAGGCATTGCAAGAGTCAATGGCCCTATCTCGACTTCCCGTTCCAGAACCTTTTGTATTTTTTGGTGACCCACTTAAGTTTATAGAGTGGAGCACAACCTTTAAGGCTCTTATAGAGAGACGGTGTCTGAATTCAGCAGACAGGCTGTTCTATTTGCAAAAGTATATTGATGGTGAAGCAAGATCAGTTTTGAAAGGTAGTTTTTATAGGAAAGATGAACAAGCCTATCAGCAAGCCTGGGAGAAGTTAAATGCTAGATATGGTCACTCCTTTGTGGCGCAACGTGCCTTTAGAGAGAAACTAAATAGGTGGCCTAAGATTGGTGCATCAGAGTACGTTAAGCTAAGAGAGTTCAGTGACTTCTTGCAATCATGTAGTGATGCTATGCCGCACATCAAGGGTCTTCAGGTGTTGAATGATTGCGAAGAGAATCAGAAGATACTAGTCAAACTTCCCAACTGGGTGACGAGTAGGTGGAACCGTTATGTCACAAAACAGCTAGATCAAGATAAAGATTATCCAAGCTTTAGTGAGTTTGCTTCATTTGTCTCAAAGGAAGCACGCATAGCGTGCAATCCTGTGTCATCGTTGTATGCATTGAAGATCTGTGAAGAAAAGCCCTTCAAGGAGATCAAGCGTTTAAGAGTAAATACGTTGGCAACCACGGTGAATGATTTAGATGCAGCATGTGCTATGGGTAATACCAGCAATATTATTGACCGCAAGACTAAAGAGTCTAGTAATTTGAAGAGCACACTGGTGCATGGCACAACTTTAGTTAAATGTTTGTTCTGTGGAGAGAGTCATTCAGTTCATGACTGTCAAAAATTAATGGAAGAGCCTGTGGAGGAAAGGAGACTGTTTGTTAGGGGGAATAAGTTGTGCTTTGCATGCTTAAGAAGGGGACATGGCTCCAAAGATTGTAGAAATCGGTCCATATGTGCTGTATGTAAGAAGCGCCACCCAACTCTTTTGCATGAAGATCGTCAGCCAGTAAATGAGTTACATTCACAGATGGTTTTGCAGGCTGAAGAGAGTACATCCTCTCTATCATGCTGTGTGAATGGAGGAGAAGGTGGTACAACATCAATGATTGTTCCGGTATGGCTGTCTTCTGGCTCAGAGTCTGAAATCCTTGTTTATGCCTTATTAGACACTCAAAGTAGTCACACATTTATTGATCAGGAAGTGTGTGAAAGTTTGCGGGCATCAATGGAACCAGTAAAACTAAAGCTTTCCACGATGATGGGAAAAGACTCCATTGTAGAAAGTCAGAGAGTCTGTGGACTTCAAGTGAGAGGGTTTTCTTTAGATAGCTCTATCTACCTGCCTCCCGTTTATACAAGGGATTTCATTCCTTTTGAGCGCACCCATATTCCCACCTGTGAGACTGCTAAAAGGTGGAGACATCTAGAAGTCATTGCTGATGAAATGCCTGCACTAATGGATTGTGGAGTAGGTCTTTTGATTGGCTATGATTGCTCCAGAGCATTGGCACCTCGACAGGTCATCAATGGAGGTGATGAAGAGCCTTATGCCATTAAGACCGACCTGGGCTGGAGCATCATAGGAGGTACTCCAAATGGTGTGAACTTCAAGGATGTGACTAGTATATGTCACCGCATATCAGTCAGGGAGCTTCCCCTTGTGACACCTGCTGCTGTTAGAGCCCTTGAGCTGGATTTGGTAGATAGTCGGTTAGGAGAAAAGAGCATATCTCAGGACGATGTTCAGTTTCTGCAGGTTCTAAAGGAAGGCGTTTATCATAATGAATGTGGCCATCTTGAGATGCCCCTTCCCTTTGAAACTAGTCCCCAACTTCCAAATAATAAGAAGCTTGCATTAGTACGACTGAAGCATCTTAAAAGGAAATTGGACAAGGATCCTCAATTCAAATGTGATTACAGGATGTTTATGGAAGGTGTCTTAAGAGATGGGGATGCAGAAATAGCTGATGAGAAACTAGATATGGGAAATTTGTGTTATATTCCACACCAAGGTGTTTATCACCCAAAGAAGCCAAATAAGATCAGGGTAGTCTTCGATTGTACTGACACGTTTAAAGGTACCGCTTTGAATGACTATCTATTGACTGGGCCCGATCTTACCAATGGGTTGACTGGAGTGCTTTGTCGCTTCCGCAAACATCAAATTGCTGTCATGTGTGACATTGAGAAAATGTTTAATAGATTTCATGTCATTAGGGAAGATCAGGATTACCTGCGTTTTCTGTGGTGGTTAAATGGTGATCTAAACACAGAGCCCAGAGAATATCGAATGAAAGTACATCTCTTTGGAGCATCATCCTCCCCAGGTTGCGCCAATTATGGCCTGAAGTGTCTCGCCAGCATTGAGAGGGAGTATCCTTTAGCTGCTAGTTTCATCACAAATAATTTCTATATAGATGATAGTCTCATAAGTCTGGAATCCGTTGAGCTGGCAATTAGGCTGGTGGAAGAAGCTCAGGCTCGGTGTGCTAAAGGAAAACTACACCTTCACAAATTTGTTTCCAACAATAGAAAAGTGCTTGCGTCCATCAGTGAGAGTGACCGTGCTGTTGAGGTGGAAAATGTGGATTTCCATAATGATTATCTTCCAGTTAAGAATGTTCTGGGAGTAAGGTGGGATGTGGAGAATGACGCCTTTACCTTTAATTCTGTGCTTGATGAGAAACCTGCCACACAACGTGGTATTCTTTCCATTGTGGCTTCCATTTATGATACATTGGGGTTCTTGGCTCCATTCATCATATCCGGTAAGAAGGTGCTGCAAGAGATGTGTCATAAGGGCATAAGTTGGGATGAACCACTACACATTGAATTGAGATCAAGGTGGGAGAGCTGGTTGAAGGATTTGTCTAATCTAGAAAAGGTACAGATACCAATAGGTTTAACATCTTCAAACTTCAGGAAGATCTTGAGAACTGAGTTGCAACACCTTTTTGATGCAAGTAGTAAAGGTTATGGTCAGTGCTCCTATTTCAGGCTGGTGAGTGTACCAAGGTACATTGTGCCTTAGTTACGGGGAAAGCGAGAGTTGTCCCCACACAAGTTGTCTCCATGCCAAGATTAGAGTTAACAGCAGCAGTGATTTAACTAAAAGTTAAATTGCCTTATCACTTTATTCAAATTCAGGTGTATTGATATCATGTAGGTCTTGGCATTTTGGTCACATGTTGATGTGTACTGCATTTAATATTAAAACAATGTGATATGGTGAACAATTTGTTCATTTTAACTGAAGAATGTGTAATAATGAATTGTGGGGATAGAATCATGTTAGTTGTTTTCATGTATTGTGTTGATGCCTGGAAATTTCCACTGATTATTCAAATTGTTGCATTCTATGTTTATTGAATAGATCAAGGGTAATTTGGTGGGAGTGTAGCTGACACTGATAGGTCATTTATGGGTTGTGTATGAGGTATTTGTAATATCAGGGTTTTGCTCCTTTTTTGTATTTTTAAGACTTTACAATTTAAATATAATATTGTGTATGTGTGTCAATTGCATGAATTCTGATGTGCTTAATTGGTGGTACTGCTAAGTTTTATTAAATTGAAGGTCATGTGACCTTCCTGATTAGATTTAACCTGGAAGTGCTGCGAATTGAATGATGAGATTTAAACTTAGATACACCTGTTAGAGCTCTTCACCATTCTACTGCTGGTAACCAGGCCAACACGGTAAAAGTGTTCATTTATGTAGATTTCTTTATTTGCATTGATGTCCTTCGAATTGTTATGTGTGTGTAAAACTATATTTTTGTGTTTCTGTTTGTATGTAGTTTTCACGGTGTTCCATATCTATAAATAAAACAAATGGACATCAGTATTTTGGAAACATGGACTGTTTAATGACCAGCGAGTAGTTACAATGGTTTTTAACCATATAATGCATTGCAATTCAATGATGATTGAAAGATGAACAAATAAACTTTCCTCAAAAGCCTGATACATCATATTTCTCAATAAAACGATTTATAATCAAGAAAACCTACAGTAAGTGGCTTCAATATGATTAATTTTTAAATATTACTAACAGTATAAAAGTTGTTTTTACTATATGAAATAAAAGGGGGGTGTTTTACAGGACTTTTATTTGCTAAAAAATCAGTTGGATGACAGAAGGCATGTATTAGAATGTGTACAATGGGTTTTTCAGCAATATTCGCATATTTGAATATTTAAAAAAATGAATACGGTTTGTTATATTTAAATGTACAATCTGGTCATCAGTTCGTCTGATACATTTGCGAGTTTTGTCATATACTGTACGTTATGACCGATCTCAAGCAGAACTTCACTGACACATTACTCAAATTCTCAAGGGCCGGATACGTTTTCATTTTACCTCATGGTTAAAAGCTATACTTATCTTAGAACAGGTGTGTGTACGGGCCGAACAGGTGTTTGCACATTATTTTGTGGGTGTGATAAAGACTATGATTTGTGACAGTGGAGACTAGCATCAGCAGAACTAAGATTGTGAAGAAATTGCATTAGAACATGAGAAATATTGAAAGTTGTTTCCACTATTCAGTCTTGGGAGACGTTTATATGTATAATTGTACAGCATGTCTTTGTGTTTGTGTGAAAGACAAATAATCATTTCTAGCTTTTTAACAAATTCTATGTGAGAGTAATGACAAAACAACAGATCCGTTCATTTGCAAATGCTCATATTGTGCTTGTACATTCTGTCCTAGGATTTGATTCGATAATGTCAGAGTTTATGAGGAGACATTTGCCATCTCAGCAGTGGTTTGCACACAAGTTTGAAATATGGTACACTTTTCTGTTTTACAAGATGTTCTTAGATAGGAACGATCACGTCAACGCTTCTGAAGAAAACATTGCAATTTATGACTCTGGTTACAATCTCAACCACTGTTGGTGAGTTTAACTTCATAATTTTTTAGAATAGCATACTGTGGTACTACTCTTTCTATTACTTTAGCATACAGTATATCCTGTGTGTGCATAGAGTGTATGTAAGCGTATGGAAATGGAAGGTCAAACTGAGCACATTACACATTAAATGCAATGCAATGCTCTTGACCGTCCATTTCCAGTGGGGCTGTTGAAAAAAAACATTATCCAATATTTTTTGCTTTTTTCTTCAGATCATTTGATGGGAATAACTAAACTGCAAGGGGGAAAAAAAGAAAAAAAGGGAAAAGAAAAGCAGCTGTATGAACTATTTTGAAATTAAATATATTTTCTCAATCAAAATGTTATGGCATTTGCTGCATTCAACATGCAATGCAACATGCAATACAATGAATTGATTTATACTGTATTTGTGTGCTGCTTTACAATATATATATTTTTTAATACAGCACTCAAGCTTTTTTATGTTTTTAAAAGAAGTCTCTTAAACTCACCAAGGCTGAATTGATTTAATCAATAATACAGTGAAACAGTAATACTGTGAAATATTATTTACAATTGTAAATAATGTTTTTTTTTTTTTAACATATTTTTAAAATGTCATTTCTTCATTTGATGCAAAGCTGAATTATCAGCATCATTACTCCAAGTCTTCAGTTTCTCTGTCTATAGATCCATCTAGGCTTCCATCTATCCATCCATCCATCCTTAAAAATGTCAGTTTATTATTAATTTATTATTCATTTCAACTCATTTCCTTTCATTCTAATTTGAATAAAAAGTTTGCATTCAGTTTGCAACCTTAATTCAAATCAAATTCTTAATTTGGTTATGAATGGGACACAACCACTTGGACTAAATTTTCAAAATTCATAAATCTTTACATTGTGGCATAAGCAGCAGCAGCCACTGTATTTGGGGGCATGCCTTCTTGTGCATCTTCTCAGGTGTTTTCTAGAGATTCATCATCAAGCGTGCTTCTTTAATAACCCTAGAGCTGAAATATCACTCTGATTCCTCTGCAGGCTCCCATAATGACATTCTCAGACAGGAATATGGCTGTGCGCGGAGGAGCGGTGGCTTTTGCCAGATTTGCACTCGGCTTGTCCCGTTTATCAGCAGATTTATAGATGGAGTGGAAAAGCCCCCTCATTCCTACGCAGATGTCTGGCCAATCACCATAATACTTTCATCTCACATTACTCTGCCATCGAGTCTACTGCCACATATGCCCACCCGCTGCGTAAGCAAGTACACACATCCATGTTAATATTCAGCAGAAGGAAAATGACAGTCATATAGTGAATATTACTTTCGGCATGCACTAACAACTAGCTTCCCAAACGACATCTCTCGCTCTCTTTCGAGGCCTTCATCAGTCTGTGTTTACAGAAAGATTTCCAGCATTAACTTGAATGTTTTGTTGAAAACGGAGTGCTTTCTAATGCTACATTTACGGCAAATTTTGTTATGCAAACCAAGATGTGAGATCAGCGCTTTGATTTATAATATTTGGGCTCCATAAAGTCTTTTTAATTTTGGATGGGATTTTTGAATGACAGCGAACGTTTTTGGAGCTTTAAACTGTAGATTGTATTATCGCTTCTGGCTCGAGCATTTATGATTTTGTGAAAGCCTACTCCCCCTCCTGTTTCCAACCTCTCTCACTGTCGCACACAGACAAACGGCGATATCCTCGTCTGGAATATTCTTCACTGGTCTGATGAGAATCCAACCGTCGAGATCCGTGAAGAGTCAGAGGTCATTGTCTCACGCAGAGAAAAGCTCTGTTAGAAAGAGGGGGAACCAGAGGCATATGCTCAGTGTCCACAACAATGCCAGCATCTGGAGTTATCATGGTTTACATCACAGACAGATCGTTTTTCTAAAAACATGACTTTTTAAACGTTTTTCCATATATGGATATGTACAACACAGAACAGTCAAGTAAAAACGTCGTAATACAAGAAGTTATGTCACAGTTTGGCCAGAAACACACTCCAAATGCACAGTCATTCCAATTTTGCTATCAAATATCCTTCAAATATCATTAAAACAAATATATTGTATTTAAGGTGTAACCGAATGTAAGATCTAACCATGGGGTGGAATGAATGTAATAACTGCATCGTCCGGCTGCAGAATGCATCTTACTTCATGAATAACTCCTAAAACTCACAAATCATTATGCATTTATTCACTTCTGGTTCATTGTGCTGAAGACAATGAGCTTTTTGAATGGGTTTCTGATTAAATGTCTGAAATAAAGTCTGTGTTTATCAAAAGCTAAAGATATTTTCACATTTCATTCTACAGCAAATAAACATAAAATATATAAATAATATGCTAATGAATGAAATTAATTGGCGATTGCTGACAAAACACTTTTTGAGGTTGTCTGCGAAATTAAATGTTATCACACAGAGCATGAAAACTCATCTACTCACTAGTCACTTTGAACATTTCATTCTTATAACAACACTCTTGAAAACTCTAATAATGCAGATTTTCCAATTTGTAGATTTTAAATGAAGACTGGATGATGGCATGTGACCATGTTGTCAAAAGCCTATGTTAAGGTCTTTTGTCTTTTTGCTTTTAGTGATCACATTTATATAAAACAGTGTGTATTAATTTCTGAAGAATATCATTAAAACATGCAGGAATCATTAACATTTGTTCTATTTTCTGCATAATCCAAAATCCATTCAAAAGTAACTGTGTTCTGACAGAATATTATGTATATATTGTATACTGTATATAGTCCATAGGGCCAATAATAGTACTCATAAATGAAGGAACAATATATATGGTTAAGAACCAGAATCCATTGTGTTACAAAACGTATGACATCTGGACAAAACCCAGA
Source organism: Carassius auratus (assembly GCF_003368295.1). Taxonomy (NCBI): domain Eukaryota; kingdom Metazoa; phylum Chordata; class Actinopteri; order Cypriniformes; family Cyprinidae; genus Carassius; species Carassius auratus. Next base: position 11,101,100 of record NC_039265.1, on the reverse strand, counting down.
GAATATTCAAGGCTTTCGAGAACTGATGAGAAAAAAAACATTTCTGTAACCCATTAATCAGACATCTCTAATTAGGCATACACCAGTTTTGCAAGTACAAAGCCATTTAACAGTATTCATTGGCCCTTGTAACTCCTACAGATTTATTGGATTTAAATCAATATATCTTCAGCAATATTGCGAAGCTGCTGAAGTATTTTTTTCATAGCTTCTTCAGGATGCAGTATGTCATTTTTATCACAAGGAGGCACTCCAGATTGAACCAAGACAGACAGTGGGACTGTTGGTTTCAATTCTCTCAAAATAAAACAAGAAGTGGCACTTCAGAAGGGATCGCCTAGCATGAGGAACTGCATACAAATGGAACAAATGAATAAGTAAAAACAGATTGTCAGATTAATTAGCATGTCACACGGTTAGCTTGAGGCTATAGGTCAGTGGACGAATTGTCCAAGATTGCAGCAAAGTAGAGCAAGCTCCCCCCAACACCCCCCCCCACCCCCCCGTATCTTCAACTCAACAAAATTTAGAGCACACTGACCCAACAATCTTAATTCGATAATACGGGAAGGTGCTCCCACCAGGGTGTATGTGTTACAGTGCAATACTCATAAACCCAAACGCTGTAACTACCCTAGACTGTTGAGCACAAGACTATTAAGCGTTTAATCAGATTAGGAGAGATGGGTTAATATCCCTCTCATGGAGCGCTAAATATAGCATATTCAAAGTGCCGCTTAACTAAAGGATAACATTAGCCCTGCCCAGCCCCCTCTACGTTACACGCCCTCAGACCCAATTTCTCATCCAGCTGAACCCGGAGGGCGAGCTAAGCTAGCGTACGTATGTCAAAGCAGGAGCTAAACTGTTTAGTCTCCTATTAACATAGATGTTAGCTAAGTTAGCTTCCTTTGCCTCATAGCTAAAGTAACACTCAACACTGAAAAACCTTGCTACTGTACGTGTACTGCATTAAGCCAACTAGGACTTGTTATAGCACTTGCATATCATTCCTCTTTTGTTGATTTTGATAGCTTCCATTGCCTCATTTGTAAGTGGCTTTGGATAAAAGCGACTGCTAAATGACTAAATGTAAATGTAAATGTAACACTCACTGTTTACTTTCATGCATTATAGCATGAACTTTATTTGAGTTTCCTGAAAATCAAACTCCATGACTTTGTTGATGTATGCGCAACATGAACTATTGAACTATTTAAGAATTATTTAAGCTACAAGAACTCAGCAACAGTAAGCTATATTTTTTGACAAATGACTCATCCTCAGCCTTTTTGAGCAAGAATGTTATTTTTCTTTATAAAAGTGCAGAATTTTATCTTCCAACATAGAGGGAATATTAATAATATTTGTCTGAATCACAGTATAAATATTAAAAGCATCTCGTTTGAACCAGCCTAAATTGGTCTATTGATTTCCCAGAATGACTTTTAAATTCCAATTCAGTTTTGGATTGAAGTAGTAAATAAAATGCCTATTTTCAATTTGAATTTAAAATGCAAAAAGGTAGAAATAAAATGCAAAATATTTTTATAGGCCTGTATCAGCATATCAATTAAAAGTTTGCTGAATTGATTTGAAAAAAAAAGCTTGAAATGCCACCTATCGAAATATGTATTCCTATGTTACCATTTAACTTTTGTGCACCAGGGTGGAAGAACACTGTATTTCCCACAATGCATTGCCTTTGTTGACTTTCTTAGAATTACAGTTCAGTAAATTCCTCTTTTTGCCATTTCATTTCAACTTCTCATGCGGTCTGGCCAACTCGATTCAAATTTTCAGATTACGTAACTCTAAATTTTGCAAAACTGTGCAAGACCAGGCGAATGTCAGCAAACCAACTTAGGCTGGTTTAATTGGTATTTTTTCCCCAATTAGTGGAAATATGGACAGTGGAAGGAAGATTAAAAGAGAATGTGTGAGACAACCTTTAGATAGCAGCACATATCACAAGTTACTAAATATAAATATAAGTTTTTTACCCAAGTCAAGTGTGCTATAGTAGCAAGTCCTAATGAGAAAGTACAAAGGGGAGAAAGTAAATGAGGTAGAGTTGGGGACAGCTGGAGCAATATCCTGTCCACGGCAACATGACGTAGGCTGCGATAAATCTTCTTGCACTGTGTATTGCTTAGCTAACAGTTACAGGTCTGTTGAGAGACGTACTGTCGCCAAAGTGCATTAAACGCTGAAGAATATATGTAGAAATTGTTAAACTGGTCGATTTTTTTTTTAGTTTACTGACAAAATAATCAATTTATAGCACCATTTATGTCTGACTTGTTCATGCAAGTAAGTGCTAGTTTTAGTCAAGCATACTATTAACCAGCAAAACCATACAAAACACAGCAAATGCTAATCTTATCAGCAGGTCATGTATGTCGTATGCTGTGCATTGGTTTTGTTAAAACCGCACAACAGGAAGAGATCATCTATAGACAAACAACAAGAGATCAGGGTTAAACAGTGGCTTGTGCGATGTTTTGTTGATAACAAACATCACTGAGCCAATGTAACTTTTAAAATCACCATTTAATGAGTCATTCATGTTGGAAAATACATGACACATATTGACAGTAGTGAGCTCAGAATATCACATCTGAATTCACATACAAGTTTAATTTAGAAGATAAAACACACATAGACTGAGACATTCACACTTGTGTGGGCACCCAAATGCAATGACTCGAAATGAAAATTTACACCAACGTTTGTTGAGAATTTGCTGCACTAATGCTCAGTCGGGTCTTTGGACTCATAAAACACAACAGTACTTTTCACAGCATTAGAGTAAGGTCCTAACCAAGACCTTAGCACAAACATCAAAATGTACAAAAATAGCAGAATCAGTAGAAAAATAAGAGATATGATTATATGCGAGTATGCGTATGGGAGGAACGTGTCCATCTTTGTATGATCAGTTAGGGAGAATTTATCCCTAAGTACATGTGACATTCTCAAGCCCTGTCCCAACTTGCTGTTCTGTAGATCTGTGGCAACCTTCATATGAATGTGAGCATAGAATGCCCCCACCCCTTTGATCAGTATGCACCTTTATACTACTACCAGACAGTATATGCAGCATTGCATCACCAGAGTGTAGAACCAACTGAGGACAGCCAGGGCTTAGGGTATCCTTTGGGACAGGGTCTCCCATTGTTGTTTCTGAAAGGTGCTCCCGAGTGCCCCTTATACCCTTCTTTTGCCCTGTCTGCACCTTTGGACCACCACTCGACAGTCTATGCAGTATTGCATCACCAAAGTGTGGAACTGGTAACATTGGGGACAGGGCCTTAACATATGTCAGAGCATTCAGATTCAGATTCTATGGAATCATTCAACTGGGGGATTGTGTTGCATTGAGTTCCAACAGCATGTAGATGCTTTTACGTCAAGTATTGTTGATTCACAATCTTGAGGAATATCAAGAATATCTTTGGTATATGTTCTGCTTCCCTTAAACAAGCTTCTGCCTCTCACTGCTATGTCTATGCTGGTCTTAATCCCCCAGGATATGCAGGTCAGATGTGTCAAAGGTATAATCTCTGGATTTGGTGGCTGTGTGATAATTAGGCCTTCAGAAAGACGCCAGGTAACCTGGATATAACAACAACAACTTTCATTAGTTCTCTTCCTGTTCGGCCTCGACCTGTTTTACTTCCCTGCCTTAGATGTAATGGCATTGCCCTGGACATTTTAATCTGAGCTAAGCCAGCACTGAGCCAACAGTACATTGAGGTCAGTTTAGATGAGACAAGAAGCTGCGAAAAACTCATATGTACAGTCTTACACACAGGTATACCAATCTTGCAAGTGCCTCGGATGTAAAAAGCATCTTATGCAACACTTTCATATAGGCCCCTAAACGAATACATTACAAGAAATAGGTCTTGAAACTATCCGTCGGAAGTGACCTTTAAAACTCATCTATTGTACACTACCTTAATTCATATGTGACTCCAAAAAGATGTCTTGACCAACATACTTTGGAAAAAAATAATAAAATTAAAACCAGTTTAAGGCACTTAAATGATAATCTGTTTTTTGGGTATCTGGAATCTATGAGAATATCCTTGGCTTGAGAAAATTGTCCATTGATTTCAGTCTGATAGCATGAGTAGTGGGCATCAAAAAAGTTCTCTTGCTAATCTATCTGCCCTTTCAACACAATATGCAGGACATCTTTGATTCTTCAAGTATGTCTAACACACATATGTACACAAACACAAAGATAGTCCCTTTTGTGTCTGTATTGCTCTCATAGAGTTTCCATTGTGTTTCCTCTCAGCCAGTGTTGTGCTTCTGTAGGCCTGGCACATAGCCATGGAAAGCCTAGGTAGAATGTGCTGCCCGATGGGAACGAATCCAAGTTACCTCACTCTCCCCTTCCTCTTTCTTCATCTGGCACGCTTGTAGCTTCTCCTTGCAGTGAGCTGGCAGCAGCCAGTTCGGAAAGGTTTTTCTCACATTGTAGAGCACACAAATACAGACTTGTCAACTGGTCTCATTGGGAGAGTGCTCTAATTAGACATGTCGGACCAAATGTGAGTTAACAATTGGTCAGTTGCAGGGCAACCACGATGAGAATGTGTGGGCGGGCTGGCAGGCATACACTGGCTGCACCTGAGCAATGTAGTAATTGCTAAAGTTGCCATCTGCAATGTAAGGTGCAGGCTGGTAATAGCAAGTGACGTTAGCCACATTGGGAATTACATTCTGCTCCGCCAGAACACGTATCGCCAACATGGTGATGAGGCTCAGAATCTGTCGCCGTTCGTGTCCCATCAAGCATACTGTACTTTCATTGACGACACTATACAGGGTGGTCAAGTACTCGTACTTCCGGTCCTCTAATCCCACAAAGTGATTCTGCAGATATGACTCTAGCTTGCGCCTTTGTTCCGCCACATCTGAGAAGTCGATGAAGAACCGGGAACACATGTAGCGTTCGAGAAGCTTCATCTCGGCTTCCGAAGCCGCACGGAAACCTCGCACCAACAGGTGGCAGTACTTCAGCAAGCCGCCACCTCGAATCTCTTCTGGATTTCGCGTGCAGATCAGTTTCTGTTGCAGGTGGTCCAAGGCTACATTGAAGTCTCCGTAAACGCTCTCTCCCACGATGGAGGGGTGGAATGTCTCAGACATGGGGTTTTCAGAGCACTTGTAGAAGAGGAGGAGGGAGTCCAGACGGATTTGAAAAGAGTCAACGCTGAACTCAAACTGGCGCCGCAGGGAATCCACAAACTTCAGTTCGACGTTCTTCCCGCTGTTGTTGGAGAGGGAGATTAGACTCCAGCGGTCTGAATCATTACACACTTTCACCATCTTCTGCACGTAAGCCTCCTGGGGAAAGAGAAAAAAGGTTTGGAGGAGGACAATGTGAGCGTTAAGATTTCTTTAATAAAAAACTTGTTCAAATATTAAAAGATTGAGATGCACAAAAGGGTACAATGTTAAAAATTTCAGCAGATAAAAATCATTCCCCTCTGCATTTTTTAAATGTGTGCAAAAAAACTACTACTGTCAATAGCAAAGGACTACAGCTGCTAATTTTGTCATTGTAAAGTCACTTTGCATATCCAGTAAAGGCTTTCCATTGCATCGCTATTGCTCTAAATTATATCAGCATCATTTGCATACATGAAAAGGCTGTCTGCCTTTGCATACACTGAGTAAAGAGAGGAGAAAACGGATGCGTCGTAAATTGGTTTAGAGAAATCCTCTTTGTAGTAGAAACCAGCATTTTTACTACCAGTGTCCTTATCTCTTGTAGCTTAAATCTAATATATGCTCTCTAGGACATGTCTAGGTCAAGTCTGTGTCAAATTATAGCATGTCGTGCACTTCCCCTTTATTTAGCACATTAAACATATGGAATTATATCAGTTACTAAGTAGTCATTTAGCTGAATCTCTCTTATCCAGAGTGACAGTACACATAAATTAAAGACAGTCCTGATGGAGTAACCTGAGGTTAAGTGCTGGGAGGGTGATGAATAAACTCCTGCAAGGTTTGAATCCACAACTTTTTAATTACTAGCCAGGACTTTTAGCTACCTTTCTTAAAAACCTCTTAAACAGACTATGCAGGTTTGCTGAACTTTTTAACTGTAAAGTGCACAAAACCACATGTAAAAAAAAAAAAAAAAAAAAAAAAAACAGCAAAGACCCGTTTCTCCTGGTTTAACTACAACACATTAAAACAAATAAAAGTCACTAAACGCTTACCTTTAATGTAACTGGCGTGATTTTCTCTTTATTCACAGCTTCAGGCAGGAAATCCAGGAGGGAGTCGAGAACGATATCCTTGACGGTCTGAAACTCCACTTCGCCTTTCAGATCCGCGCAAAATATGAGGTCCAAGTCCTTGTAGCCCAAACCGCTGTCCTCGTGGAGAACGTGACTGGCCGCGGAGCCGTTCAGCCGGACCTCCCGGACGTGAATCTTGCGCTCTTCCATGCGACACCGCACGACTTTGACGATATCCCTGGGTTTCATCTCCAAAGTGGGAAAGTTCCATTTGCCGTGAATGGGGATGGATTCGGTGAGGATGACATCCAGACGCTTTACCTGCTCCCAGTTCAGCACGCTCAAATTACTTAGATTCTCTTCCATTGCGAGTGTTTACAGATTTGTTTGTCTTACAATTTGGCCGTATCACATGAACGGATGAAAGGAATAAATGTTACAATAATTCAGAGAGTTTATATGCACGTCTATCATTCGTGTTGAATGCAGGGCGCTGCCGCTGCGCCTCACCTCTGTGCGTAAAAGCTCTCCAGATGTCCCGTCTGCGCCTTTGCGCACAGCGCTGAAGTTCTCGTGGCGAGGGCGGTGAACGTGGGTTCACACGGCTCTCGGGGGGTGGCCGTGATCATCAAAATGATTGCTGGATGATTACGACGAGTTTTCGAGTCCGACAATAAAGGGCACGCCTTTCCAGAATTACGAATGTCAAATAGCAGAATACCCCGTCCCTTTCCTCAGCTAAAGCAAAAGCCGAAAGCTTTGCCTCTTTACATGTTGTTTTATTCTGTAAAAACAAATACATAAATAGTAAACCAATAATGTGCATACCCTGTTAAATTAAGCACTGAAAGAATATAGATGCGCATAATCAGTTATATGTAAATGGAAGACCTACCTGTATGATCACATTTTCAGCTGCTACTCTGTGTAAAGTGTTGGCTGCTCATGTCATCTTGGTTGCACATAGTGAGGACGCATAGAGATTAACCCGTGAACTAAAGCAGGAGTGACGGAGAGTTTGAGTGACAGCTGCGCGCACCAATCCAGACACGCGCTTCACACCTACGGTAATATTTTACACAGCTATACCCACGTACGACCTGTTAAAGCAGTACTTGAATATTTATAATAAGCAAAAGTATAGCTTGGTAATTTATTTTTAATGTGTTGAGTGTTTATTCTTTTTGCATGGTGTAAACAAACAACTACACTGATATATGACACACAAAAAAATAAAAATTAACTTGGCATTTGAGTCAAAAATGGCAAAGTTTCTAAAGGTAAATAGCGTGAAGGTATACATGACATACATAATACATTAATCAATTAAAGCTGACTAGCAAAACATCCTTTCTGTCTTTATTGACAACACTGAATGTCAATGCTGCCCTCTAGAGAAAGACATCATATTGGAAGTCGAATTTCACCTTATACAGGTGAGCAATGAGGTTGCAGTCTCTGAAGCACATTAAACAAGAAGGAAAAAGAAAACCATGCTTTACAGAAAAAAACACATTTAAAGAAAAATGTCCCGAGATAAGCTACTAAATATCTGACATCCTAAGTGGACGTTCTCAAAAAGAAAATGTTTCATAAAGACTGTAATGTTTTTATTCACTTCTGTAAGTGCCGCAGGGTTTATTTTAGGGTTTGGATTGTGTGGTTAGGTTAGTCTGTAGTAATTGTAATTAGCTTAATTTAAGGGTAAATGAAGTCCCTGTTTGGATGGCCACACAAACCCGTGTTTGTGAGGGAGTGAGGCAGACGTGTGTGAAATGATGTGTGTGTCTGTGTAAGACTACTTGGTAACTGTGTGTGTATAAATGACTGACCGTAATGTCAGGTCAGGCTAGATGTCACCCAGAATCTATCAGGGGGAGCGGACCTGCGTCACAGCCGTAACAGCCAATAAAGTAGGATTATTCTAGATTACCCCCTGCACCATGACTCTTGGAAGCACTTCTGAATGTTTGAGTGTGTGTGTTTGAGAGAAGAAAAGGAGACAAAATGTGTGTTTAGAGAGAGAGATGAATTTGGTTGAATTTAGTGGAACTGCACAATGCTTAGTAAGGGTGAAAAAAGAAGAAGAAGAAAAGAACACTTCCTTGACATTTTATTATTTTTTACGATGACATTATTAATTAAATTATTTACTTTTTAGATAAAGCGTTTATATAGAAATGATACAAATAATAAAAAATAAATCTTTATTGTCATGAAACACAATGCAAAAAGACGTAATAGTCCTTAAATATGCTTCGTTTTCTTTTGACAAACTGTTTTTTTTTTTTTTTTACTTTTCGGGTGAGCTGTGACCTGGCCCATTAGCTGTTGGCATGTGATGTTGTTGAATGGGTCTATAGGAATCTGACATTCCTCAGGGTCAGCTGAAGCGGTCAGGAGTTTCCTGTCTCTCTCTCTCCACATACTCACCCACAGTCATAAAATTTACCAAACTGTTTTTCTTTTAATTGCCCATATGCTTTCTCTTTAGCTCACACTAAAATATATGTTACGGAAATAGAAATGTGAGAGCTTACTACATTATAGTGTCTGTCTCTCGAACCCTTTCTATTCATTTAAAAGGTAATACAGAGACCTATATTTGACTGCTGCAATGAGATCAAATGAACGTTTAGCCAATCCACTACCCCAGCTATACCAGTGTGAGACTTACACGCTTTCTCTCGCTCGCTCTTTCTAACCTTGACCACTAACCCTGTTTCAGCCAGGCTGGGTTTTAGAAAACCCCCATACTAACAATATCATCATGCACAATCATAAACCATGAACCATACTGTATGTTCCAATTTGCATATTTGCAGTGTCACTGACTGGACGAATGCAGCACGTAAACAGTTTAAGGTTTATTAGGAATGGATGGAGGAGGACAAAGGAGTGGATGTGGGATGACGACGAGATGGCAAAGTCGCTCCGTCAAGTTCATTCTTTATTGTCCATTTTTTGATACACTAAAAGGATGTTTTTATATTAGGCCTATTAGTTATAGAAAGACAAACATTATACTTTCTCGTTTGCCGTCAGGATTAAGGAAAATACGCATTTATATAATTGAATGACTTATGAACATTTAATTTCAAAGACCTTGCTAACTTTGTTGAATCCAGCTGTGAGATCTTGTGAAGTGTGTATCCAGCACGATCGCATGTTCTCTGTGCTTTATGCATTTGCCCATGTCATATACATGTCATTTTCTCTGTGTGCCGTATGTAAAAGGAGAGCTTTATTACGTTCTGAACATTCAGGTGAGGTAACCGGTTTACTGCTAACTAGTTAAAACAATCCATGATGAGCTGCACCTTAGATGGAAACACTGTACATTATGATTGAGTTTGTAGTTTAATTCGCCATATTATTAATAGTTTGACCACTGCAGTTCAGTTGTTGACAGTTCCATAGAAAATAAGTTGAAAGCATCCAGTCATCTCATACCACTGAAGTGAATGTTAAGTTTATCAGTATATATTGTAATAAATATTTGAGGAATGATTGCTGTATCTGATTGTATAAGTCTAGATAGAGTAATAGGCAATATAAAAAGAGCCAATGAGAGAAGATGGACACATAAAAAGCACCACTAACAAACAAAATGTATGATGTTTTTTCTGATTAGCTCATTATGAATATTTACAAAATGCATTATTTATTGATGCTACTACTGTATATATAAGTGCATCATCATTTTTTATTTGCTCAGATATCTGTGTCTATCAGTTTGACATCTTCCAGAGATCTTGAGCTTGTTTTGTTTGTTCATGATGCTAACCTCAGTGCGTACATGACTGGTTTGTGGTTAGCTGTAGCCTGAAATGTACGTGCTGTGTTTTCTGTCTCTGTGTGAAGCGGGAGTAAAATGTGGTAAAATAAAAAAGAGGTGTGACATTATAACGTCAAATAGAGGCTTTAATTCTTAAGTCAGCTCTTCAAAGATCAGGAATAAAACAAAGAGTTTGACCATGCTTTTGGAACGCTTTTAAAATGACAGACGTGCATCAAAATATGGGGAAGTTGTGGCCTAATGTTTAGAGAGTTTGACTCCTAGCCCTAGGGTTGTGGGTTCGAGTCTCTGGCCGGCAATACCACGACTGAGGTGTCCTTGAGCAAGGCACCGAACCACCAACTGCTCCCCGGGCGCCGCAGCATAAATGGCTGCCCACTGCAGGGTGTGTGTTCACAGTGTGTGTGTGTGTGTTCACTGCTGTGTGTGTGCACTTTGGATGGGTTAAATGCACAGCATGAATTCTGAGTATGGGTCACCATGCTTGGCTGTATGTCACTTCAGTATTATTCATATAGAGCCCTGTGCCTGACTATTGTTGTTTTTATGTGGACATGCATGCAGCCTGCAGCTGCTTTGACCTCTTTGGCCTCCGTTCTGCATAGGGAAGTGTGTCTTCCTCTTACCAAGGCTGATCCTGCAGTAAAACATCAGCTTTTATTCCAAGGAACTGCCCAAAACAAGGCTTAAGCAACAAGGCAAGATAAACATATATGAGCCTGAAGTTTGTTATTGCATCACATTTTATGAAGAACTATGTACTACATACATGTTTAAACTTTACAATATGCAGTTATTACTGTGCCTCACAGACCCTTTTGTTGGTGTAATTTCCTGTAGTCAGGTAATGTTAAATCATATTTCTGATATAAATCAAACTTCTTAAAAAAATGTATACCCACCTAACAAGCATATATTTTTTTAGGATATTGGCAAAAAGTATGAAATATGATATTTTACTTGTAGTAAATTAAGATTGTGGTATTAATCATTAATGCAGTTGTGCTTTTTTACATATATGAATGTATAATAAAAACCTGTATCAGGTTTTCAAGTGCCACTTGAAAGTTTGTTAACTCCTTGCAGAATCTGTGAAAATTTAATTTGAAAAAAATAAGAGCGATCATACAAACAGTGTGTAATTTGTTTATTTCCTGAGTAAGATATTTTACATAAAATATGTTTACATTTAGTCCACAAGACAAAAAAAGTTGAAATTGTTAAAATAACCAAATTCAATGGTTCTTAATACTGTGTGTTTTATTTATTTATTTTTTTGTGATGCTTGTGCATGAGTCCCTTGTTTGTTCTGAACAGTTAAACTGAGCTCTGTTCTTCAGAAAAATCTTTAAGGTCCTGCAGATTCTTCAGTTTTTGCATATTTGAACCCTTTCCAGCAGTGACTGTATGATTTTGAGATCCATCTTTTCACACTGAGGCACTCAAACACAACTATTAAAAAAGGTTCAAACATTCACTGATGCTCCAGAAGCAAACAAGATGCATTAAGAGTTGGGGGGTGAACTCTTTTGAACACGATGAAAATTTAAAAAAATGTATTCGTTTATAGAATTATATATATTTGTTTACATTTAGTACTCCCCTTCGGAAACAACAGATGATACTTGCATGTTTCCCAGAAGACAAATTAAGTTAAATGTCCCCTAATATTCAAATTCAAAAAGTTTTCTCCCCCTAGCTTACTCAGGACAGTACTAAAATAAAAAAACCCATAAAACATGCATTCAGTATGATCTCTCTCATTTTCTCAAAATTACTCACATTTTCACAGATTCTGCAAGGGGTTCACAAACTGACTAAAAGTGAATCACCAGTGATTCTTCTATCATTCTTCTTCTTAATTATTACTGAATTATGAATTACTGTATTGTTGAACATTTCAATGAGGTAGTGTTGTTCTGATACTATTGTCTGCATGTTGTGGAATATGGACTGACTCCAGCAGAAGACTGGCTGCTTATAGCAACATGGAGAGGAAGTTAAATGACTTGTGCAGTTCTGCTGAAATAGCATGTTCTCACCAGATTCAGTTTCCTGGTGGTGTGTGGTTTCACACTCACACATAAACACATACTCATGCTCTGTCTTACACAAAGCACACTGATGGGGAACTCATTCCAAATGCGAGTATTTCACGGAATAGTATAATTGTGGCCTATTTATATATAGATTTGTAACATTTTTTTAATATATATTATTCACACAGACATGTGCATTGTACATGTACATTGTACATTGTACATAACATGCATACATAACTTATGTTATGTTTCTACTAGTTTAAGAGAAGAACCACTCTGTTGAATACACCTACCCCCTACTGGAAAGACTACCAATTAAAAAAAAATTATAATAATAATTTTGGAAAAGTTTGTTGACTGCAAAGATTAAAAGGTATATTTAGGTAGTATAGCGATGCACATACAAATTCATTGTTTGCATACAAAGCTGTATGCTAAAATGCATTTATCTTGTCTTCCATTTTAGTTGAAAAAATAAAAGTAGAATCTCAATGAACAGTTAAAGGTTAATGAATTCATAAATGTTTTTTACACTAACGTTGACGTTGTTTTTCTCGGTGGATATGGTGAAACAGTGAGACAGCAGTCTGCGGTTTCTCTCACAGCCTTGATCTCAATCAATTGGAACTAAGGTTAATCTGCTCACTGGAGCCCCCTTATGGCCGCTTCTGATATTGCATCTACTCATCCAGTAGACCTACTTGTTCTCATAGACATTTTTTCTCAATTCCAGACCCCGTGACCCCACGCTCTGCATATTTTTCATGTCTCTCTTATTCAACACACTTGATTCAGATAACAAGCCCGTTAAAAGAGAGCTCCATACACAAACTGTGTTTTTCTTGACAGGGCCCTACACAGTGTTCATTGCTCCCTATTCCCCAGTGTACTTCGGCATTTTTTTTCTTCTGATAACTGGTAAAGAACTTAGAGCATAGATCCTGTTTTCTTGCTCAAGTGATGTCAATACTATGTATGTTTTTGTTGTGTTGTTGTGAGAATAATCAAGAATTTTTGTGTGTCCCTATCTGATATGTACAGTCAGTTTATACTGTATATGAGACACTTTACTGACCTAATTAGTGCAATTAGTATCAAAACTGAATAATTGAATCTGTAATTCTCCTTCCCGTCCATACTATAACAACATAATTTCCTATATCCTGCCTAAGCTTCAAAGAGCAAGAACCACCCAGAGGAGGAGACACACATGAGCAGCAAATGAGCTTGCATGTCCAGTAAGTTTGCTTTTTAGCAATGCTTTAGCAAAATTAAAATACAGCCGGCCGGCAGCCATATCACCCTGGAGAACAAGACCGGTTGCCCACTGAAGCTAAGCAGGACTGAGCCTGGTCAGGAGAAAACTAGGTTGCTGCTGGAAGAGGTGCTAGTGAGGCCAGCAGGGGGTGCTCACCCTGTGGTCTGTGTGGGTCCTAGCGCCCCAGTGTTGTGATGGGGACACTATACTGTCAACGAGCACCGTCCTTTGGATGAGACGTTAAATCAAGGTCCTGACTCTCTGTGGTCATTAAAAATCCCAGGATGTCTTTCAAAAAGAGTAGAGGTGTGAACTTGGCATCCTGGCTAAATTCGCCCATTGGCCTCTGACCTGTTCCCTCCTGATGCAATGCACAACTCAATCCGAGCATTGCGTCTTTAAGAATCAGCTAAAAACACATGCTTTCTATCTTTATTTAAACCTTTTGTACTCTCTATTCTTAAAAAAAATAAAACTTTTAGACTTGTACCCTATTAATTTACTAATTGCTTGTTTTCTTTAAAAAAACTGTCTCGCCATTCTTTTTTTCTATACATAATAAAAAAAGAAACTTTAGTTAAGCTAACTGAGACTTCTCATAGCACTTACAGTACATATATCATTGCTCTTTTGTTGATTTTAATTGCTTCCATTGTCCTCATTTGTAAGTGGCTTTGGGTAAAAGTGTCTGCTAAATGAAATGACTAAATGTAAAATGAGATGTTGCTGCAGGGGCAAATGGAAATGAAAACCTGCAGGATAATTGTGCTTAATAGCTGTTCATTTAGCCCGGATCAAAAAATCGAGAAAGGTTAGATTTATCATTCATACAAAACACTAACCTTCATTCATATTTAATTTAAGAGTCCAACCCCTGATCATAAATTAGACAAATTGTGCATTTAAGAAATAGTGACTGGACACATAATTTGACTGATGGCATGGCGTTATCGCCAAACTAACATTTACAGTATGAGATTTTCTTTTAGTTTTTTTTTTTTTGCTGATTAGTTTTTTGTTTATGACGTAAAATACTATTTTAGTTGCACTTAATTTAACATTATAATTCCTTCCTTTTATGCCGTGTTATCTGTTTGTGGTGTCATTTTTGGGACAGTTTTGATTATGGTTGTTATAGCAGTTATGAAACTAAACAGTTTACACACCTGTGGCGTGGTGTGTCTGTCTTTCTAACGACTTCCATAAAGACTGAGTTTGGGTGTGTAAATTACAGTTAGCTGACCAACACAGAAAGAAATGATTTTGCCAACATTAAGTTTGATATTAAATGTATGTAGATTTTGATGTTTAGCATGTCATACTGCAGAGTACTAAACAATTACAAATGTTTTTCATTGAAAATATATATTTGTCAAATATTATGATTAAAATATCATTTGAATTTTTAATTCAATGTGTTACTTGGCATTTGTTACATGCCCTTTCCTTGTAATTAATTGTGAAACTTATTAGCAATATCTGAGTGAAAAGTTTTTCTACACCACAAATTAAAAGGGTAAATATTATTTACTTATATAAGCATCATCTCTCTCAAGTTAATAAAAGATTAACATACAAAAAGGGCCTGTACATAAATGCATGCAGTTATAAAAATATACAAATATAAATTAGGCTGATACAGTGTATGTACATATTTGTGTGTGTGTGGGGGGGGGGGGCATGTTTTTGTGACATATCAGGACACAACTCTGTATAATGACATGGTATGACACAGGTATTACAAGGAGAGGGTGACTTATGAGGACATAACCCATGTCCCCATTCTTTAAAATGCTTATAAATCATACAGAAGGAGTTTTTTTGAGAAAGTAAAAATGCACAAAGTTTCCTGTGAGGGTTAGGGTTAGGTGTAGGGTGTAGGGCCATAGAATATACAGTTTGTACTTATTTTGTTAGATTTATATTACAAGAAGAAAAATATATTTAAAATTTTTCCCATTTAAAGATATTTCGATATAGGTATTAGGAGTGAAGCCAACAAATAAAAAAAAATGTATACACTTTATTATTTTTGTAATCCCAAGCATATTTGAATAGACTTAGGATGGTGAATTCGAAAAATGTGTTTACATAATGACTTAACTATTATTCTAAAATGTAGAAACTAGTAATAAAGAGTGAGTAGGCGTGTCTAAACTGCTACTGTATAGTTCACATTAAACATACATTCCATAGGTAAACACACTTATGTGCTCCTTTATGCTGGAATTGCTCAATTACAGCTCTGCCTATGATTATTCTTATATCAATTATCTATCAGAAAAATTACACTACAAAAAAAAGCCGTAAATTTGCACCATTACAGCGTGTTTGTAAATTAACCTGTGTGATTCATCTAAAATCCTTCACGAGGCAGTGAAAAAGTGTAGGCACCTGAATTACTCATGTGGATGGGTTGGGAATGAAGTGAATATATACCAGACTAAAACGTAGAGAAGTGTCCCAGAACAAGAAGCCGTGGTTCCAGCCAGACTTGCTTTGTTTTAGTAATAGAGTTTACCTCTATTGTTACTCTGTTACCAAACAGGGAAAAAAAAAATCTTTCGATTCAACATCACACCGGAGCAAGAACTACAGACATGTAAGTACTCAACTAAAAACAATCACATATGCTTTCACAGTTATTTGAAGAGAAATTGAACTGTATGCAATTGATACACTCAGTGCAACTTTGTATGTTTACCCACTTAAATGACAACTAATATCACTCTCATGCTTTCTTTTTTTGCACCCCACAGCATGTCTATTGTAAAGTATGGTCTGAGCAACAACTTCTGCAACATCGGCCGTTTCCCAGGTATTAAACTAGAGTCGGACAGTTTCTGGAGTGGGTCTGGCTGTGTGCCGGTTTACAGTAACCCCTGCATGAAACCTGTCATCAATCCTTGCGTGAAACCTGTAGTCAGTCCTTGTGTCAACCCATGCAACAACCCTTGCGCTATCCCTTGCGACTATGTGAAGCCGCGCTGTGATTATGACTGCAAGGAGGTTGTCCTCAAGGACTGTGTGAAAGACTGCCAGGTCGTGCGCACCTGCGAAGGTAAGAGTTGTTGATCTTTGGCCTGAGCTGCATTTTGCAAAATTTGTCCCTAATTGATTGTCTTTTCTCAGATTTAGTTCTGCAGGTTCGTTGTGTTGACCTGATGAAATCCTGGAAGTCTCAGAATCGCCAGGAGCATCACACCAGTTGTTTCCGCAGTGATCACCTCATTGTCCGTCGAGGACAGTGCTTCCAGATGTGGACTGAGCTTTCACGGACATTCAATCCTAAATGTGACCAACTTCACCTGGAGCTGAGACTTGGTCAGTTAAGTCATCTTGTGCGGATTTGTTTAGTTTTAGTTCATGTTATTAACTCTGGTATTTTCTTGTTGTTTTTATTTCACAGGTAATGTTCCATCAATTTGCAATGGCACTCTGGTGATTGTTCCATTAGTGGATGAATTCAAGAAATGCCGCTGGGAGGCCAAGATTGTCGAACGGGTACAAAACCGAATCAAACTGTGTGTATACTCCCTTCCAACTGCTTGTATTGGACGATACAGCCTCACAATTGTGACGTGTGGCCCGAAGGGCAGGGCCACTTCATCATGCAACCCTTGTAATGACATTTACATGCTGTTCAACCCCTGGTGTAAAGGTAGGTATGAATACAATATATATTAGACTTAGACTTTTAAACCACATCCCAATGTTCCTTCTTAACTTCTGAAATTCCAAACAGAGGCATGTTTTGTAAATTCATTTTTAGTAGGAAACCTTGCACACAGAAAACAAGATCAAATCTGCATCATAGAATGGCACAGAGATTCACAGAAGCAATGCTGAAAATACATAAAAAAATGTTTTTGTTTTTGTGATCTTGATTGTTATCTTACTGAAGAATGACAGTGGATGCTACTGCTCAGATTAAGCAAGCATCTGTCACATTCTTTATAATCAGGAAATGTAAACACTATCTGTTTCCTAGATGACTCTGTGTATCTGGATGACGAGGCCCAGAGAGCTGAGTATGTGCTGAATGACGTGGGAAAAATCTACTATGGAACTAAACATCAGATCGCTTCCAGAACCTGGAACTTCGGTCAGGTAAGATCCAGACTTTTTGTTAATGCATGTCAAAATAAGAAAAAAGGATTTGTAGTGGAATAGATTTGGAATACAAGCATAGCGCAATCTTTTTTCTTTTTATAAAAAATTCACAGCAAGCATCTTAGTATATCATTTTTCCGATTCTTAGTTTGATGAAGGAGTCTTGGCTGCATGTTTCTATGTGTTGGAGAAGAGTGGTGGGCCTTGCACTGGATGGGGAGATCCTGTTAATGTGGTCAGAGTGATATCTGCCATAGTGAGTCTTGACTATTCTTTCATTAGCATGTCAAAAAACCTAATAAACATCAATGAAGACGATGTTTGGCAAGAGAACAGATAGTCATTTTGACTGTCTCGTTTTCACAGATTAATGCTAATGATGACTGTGGTGTTCTGGTGGGTAACTGGTCAAACTGCTATGGAGATGGAACTGCTCCGACGTCCTGGTGCAGCAGCAGTGCCATCCTGAAACAATACCACAAATGTGGAGGAATACCTGTTAAATATGGACAGAGCTTGGCCTTCGCTGGAGTCACCAACACACGTAAGAGTTCCTGCAGACTGGACCAGGAGAAAAGGTTTGAGAAAGTGATTATAGATGTAATGCATCTATTTCTCCTCTCTTTCTCGTAGTGTTGAGGTGCTTGGGTATTCCTGCTCGTCCGGTCTCAAACTTCAGTTCTGCTCATGACACTGATGTGTCTATGACAGTAGACATTTATCTTGATGAGAACTACGATCTGATCGAGAACTTGAACCATGATTCAGTCTGGTAAGATTCTGCAGAAAACTTTTGTCATGTACTGTAACATCACCTTTAGTGTCTGCTATAGTACCATCATGGGATGTGCACAAAAGTTGTATTATTGCAAAACAAAACAAAACAAATTCCAAGGTTATAACCAGTTTGGTGAGCACCACCTGTTGGTGATAACATTTAAATGCACTAAATACACTGAATATTTATTTAGTGTGCAAGTGTGCATTATGCAGTATGCAGTTTCTTGTATCCATTAAAAAAAAAGTCTAATTTCAATCTTGCTTTTGTGTTTACCATGAATTTTCCAACATATCTCTGCCAATTAATTTCAATCTTTTACAGAAATGTACATAGGAGCTCATGAAAGAAGAGCTTTAGGTTTTGAAAAACTGTGTGTATATGATATATCCAAAAATAAACTATTATGCAAAAGGTGTTTGTAACGTACTGTAAGACAAATGTTTACTTGTGTGACTTTAATGTGAACTATGCAAACGGAAATGATCCAATATACAGACATTGTTTCTCTGTCTCCTCTTCTATATTAGAATCCATTCACAAAGATCATGCTTCTTTCTTCTCCTCTTAATGTAGGAACTACCACGTGTGGAATGAGGCCTGGATGACTCGACCCGATCTGCCGTCTGGTTTCGGAGGTTGGCAGGTGGTTGATTCCACTCCTCAGGAAACCAGCCAGGGCTTCTTCCGCTGCGGTCCCACCTCTGTTGCTGCCGTCCGCAGCGGACAGGTCTTCCTCAAATATGACACACCCTTCGTTTTTGCAGAGGTATGCAAATGCTTAGTAACTTGAACATTATACAAGTAGCCCTTTATTGTCACTAGTCACAAATACCAGCTTGTATATGTTAGGTTATTGCAGTTATTCCTGAAAGTTGGATCTTTTTCTCAAATTCTCACATACACACAACCTTACAGGAATATATTATGAGCAATGAACTGTTCCTGCTCTAGGTGAACAGTGATGTAGTCTTCTGGCAGCGGACAGCTTGTGGGACATTCACTGTGATCCATGTTGACAAGAACGCAGTAGGTCACTGCATCAGCACCAAGGCTGTTGGCTCAGACAAGCGTGTGGATATCACACACCACTACAAACACCCAGAAGGTGAAAAGTCATACACATCACTCAAAGACTCTTTCACTCGGAATAGTTTTCATTTAACCTCCGCTTCCATCGTCCGTCAGGTTCAGAGGAGGTACGCCATGCTCTGGAATTGGCCCTTCGTCATGGCTGCAGAAGATGCGTATACCCACTGCCCTGCACTGAGGATGTAGTCTGTGATATCACCATGAAGGGTGACAGACCATGTGTGGGCAAGGATGCCGTGCTCTGCATAGCTCTGAAGAACAAATGCAGCTCACCTCGTAGCGTCACCCTCCACAGCCAGGTGTCCGCCACATACTACACCGGAGTCCACAAGGCCTTGGTGAAGAAGGACCAGACATGCTTTGAGCTCAAGGCCAGTGAAAGTAAGAAATAATTACTCAGAGCTTGAAATGCAAACATGCAAAAGTCCATTCAGATCCACTGCAAAACTGATTTTGAACAAAATCGTATAAGCTTTTCAAGACTGAGCTGCGTGAGCTTCTATATGCTTCGTATGCTTCTCTAGAAACTATAAGTGGAAAATGGAAATAAAATAAAAAAAACAAAATCATTCAAAAAAGCTCAATTTATTAGCTTTCATCCAAAGACCATAAATCTGATTTTAGTAGAGGATATGTTCTTTACAGTTCCACTAGAAAGAACCTTTTATTGAATGGAATGTTCTTCATGGAACCTTTATTGCAATTAAAGATTCTTTATTTTTAAGAGTGTAGAGACTCAATAGAGACTAAATTGAAATAGTAATAACACAAATTGTTCTGATATGGTGGTGATGAGGACGTTTACCACTGCATTCAAGAGTAGTTTGTTTGTATTCAGTATGTATCTCTTGTCCATTTTTAGCCAAGGTTCTGGAGTGGTGCCTGCGATATGAGGATTATAAGAAACACCTTGTGGATCATTCAACCATGATGCTCACTGTGGCTGGACGGGTCACTCAGACCAAGCAAATTGTGGCCAAACGCTTCAACTTCAGACTGTGCACAGCAGATCTTGTTATTACTGTGAGTTTGAAAAACCTGAAAGCTATCCCTTATGAAACAAAAATATATTGCAGTATATTGGAAAATATCATGTAATATATTAGGCATATATTCTTATATATATTTTTTCCAATATATTGCAATATATTGAAAGCGGTATACTATAAAATGTATTCAAATATATTAAATATTAGAAAATAAAAAGGGAAAATAATATATTACAATAGGCTATATCACAATATATATATTGGTAAATATATTTTCCTTTCGTAAGGGATACTTCACCAGCTGGTGTTTATGGATAAAACTGACCCAGTTTAGTGAAATCATTCAATCCTAGGCCTGAAATGAATTAAAAACAACTGATTATTAGCTGGGTTTGGAGTCTATTTCATAATTTATAGTCTATTTCATAATTATTTGTGACCTGAATGGTATTAATGCAGACTGTGATTTTCCCTTTCAGCCTGAATGTGACTGTGTGGTGGGCAAGGAAGTGCCAGTAAAAATCACATTCCAGAACCCACTGCCCCGAGTGCTGAAGAATGCAGTTTTCCGTATCGAGGGACTGGGAATGAAGCCATGCAGATTGATTAACTATGGGTAGGAAATTAATCTGATTGACTGACTATTAAACTATACAAAATAACAGGATTGCTGTGCATTTAAATTGGTATGAAGTTAAACGTCTTACTTCCATCTATTTCTTAGTGACATCGCAAGCCTGGCTTCAGTGAACCTGACTGAGACATTTATTCCGAAGTGTCCCGGTTCTTACAAACTTCTGGCTTCACTTGATTGTCCTCAGCTGACTCAGGTACATGGATTCACCGACGTCGTTGTCAAAGAAAAGTGAAGAAGCTCTCAAATAAGTAGAGGAACAGAAAGCTTACAGCATGCTTTTCACATGGATTGATTTGCAGAGTTAATAAAGGGAATTTTAGTTATCTTTATTTGAACCAAAGGGTGCATTTAATATCGGAATCTTACTTTTAGAGGGTGATTTAAGCCAGTCATTGTTTTATGGGAGTAATTTTTTGGAATATGGGATACATTTGTAGTTTACTTTTTTTTTTTTAAGGGAGATTGCAAATATTGAACCATTCTGATTATTCACAACTTCGGCTGTTTCGTTTTGTACAGTAGTCAGCCTAAAAAAAAGATGTATGTTGTTGAGTTCATTGATTTATTCACACCTTTTAGCTGCACTGATAATCTGTCCTCCCTGATGCATCAATAAAAGTTATTCATTTGCAGTACTATTTGCAGTGTATTTGTGATGTTTAACTATGAATCTGTGGATGAAATGATCATTACATCATACAACAACACTATGATTCTAATTAGGCTGTTGTGCTTTACAGTATAGATAGATTCATGTTTATAAGGAGATACTTAGTGATTTTTTTTAACAAAGTTTAAACTTCCAAACCCTGAGAAATGTGTCATAAAATAGAGAGAAAATAATAATAAAAAATACCAGAGGTGGAATAATGTGGAAAATACTTGCTAGGTTAGTGGTACCAAAAGCAAAAGTTTCCCATACAGAGGAAAATGAATAAAAAAACTGAACAAAATTAATAAAGAAATTATCTGTCCAAAATGCATTTTAAATATATGCTGAAAACGTTGTAATAAGTTTTGATTAAAATGTCATATATCAAAACATATTTAAAATGTATTTCAGTATTTCAGGAAAATATATTTCCAGTTTTTCAGTATCCTATGTCTAGGCTTTGTTGATCATTTATTTTTATTCCAATGTGTTAAAACGAAATACAGTATAGGCAACAAATAAAGTTTATCTTTAAATGTGACGTGTTTGCATGATATTATATTTTTAAATGTTAAAAACAAAATCTATTTTCTATATATTCATTTTTTATATGCATAGGTGCATATATATATATATATATATATATATATATATATATATATATATATATATATATATATATATATATATATGTATGTACTGTATGTATATATTTTCTATCTTAAACTGTGTTGTCATTCTTAACTATATAGGCTAAAAGAATAGTTATTCTAAAAGAAAATTGATACATAAACTTTATTACCTATATATTTAGAATAAATCAGAATTTCATGAGTTAAACAGACATGATTCGATATGGTTCATTATTATTATTATTATTATTATTATTATTATTATTAACGCTGCACTGAGACAAGATTAACGATAAAGAGAACATGATTAGAACACGATATAAGGTTTTCATTAGCATTACCATTAGAAAACAACCAAAAGTCAACCCCAGGTAATATAAAATGCTTATAATGATAATTACAGAAAGTAAAATCTGCTAACAAAAATGGCTTTAAGATATAATTAATACAACTAAGACATGGACACTTCAGCTGTATCTCATATTACATTCACAATCAGGCATGATCATAATCTGCAGAAGAATAAATTACCAATTCAACATCTCACTATATTACATAAAGAAAAACAACAAATCTAGAGAATGAAAAAATGCTAATATTTGGAGAACCAATTCCAAGAAGTCACCAAAGTCAACCGTCTGCAAAACATTCATGTGAAATGCACATTGGAAAGTTGAACTGTTACAGGTTTTCACAACAGAACTTCATTTCCAATAAAGTTTTCATAGGTCATATAGAATCAAAGCTAGTTTGAGCTCCAGGTGAAGTTTGTCACAACTGCGATTGAAACTCTGATATTGAAACACTGTCCTCTGCGGAAGATGAGATGATCATCAAGGAAACAATGTGTGTGATGCTCCTGACGATTCTGTCCAGTCTTGCATTTGAGAAGGTCAACTTTACTCACCCGGAGGACAGCATCTGCGAAGATGAAAAAAGCAGAAAACAGGTAATTTACAGATCAATCACTGAGTTATAATGAGTACGGCTCATTCTCAGCATACCTTGCAGGACAAAGATCTATGACTCTTACCATTGCCTTCACAAACTTGTTTGCTTGTGCAATCATCCACACATTCCTTGATGACGACTTCTTTAGTCTCATGATCACAGCGTGGAGTGACAAAGCCGTAAGGATTAGTGTATGGAGAAGCATAGCGCAAGGAGTAACACATGGAGTAATGCAAAGCTTAACACATGTTTTCACACTGTATGGGTTCATGTATACATTTGCTCAGCCTTTAAATCCCTTTAATCAGGTTTGTAGAACTTACGTACTTCTCTAGATACATTTATTAGAAGGTAAATAATGTGAACTGTTTTCTTGTGGCTTATTTAATATCCATGAAACCAATGAATATGTGCGAAATAAAACCAGAAAATAGGTATGAAGTAACATCAAGGATGATTTTAGACCTCCTTGTATTTAACAAGTAACTGAAGAGACGAGTTGATTCACAGAAGTGAACAGTAAGTCCTGCTTTCTCCAGCTCATCTTTCCACTGCAGCCCTGGATAAATATATACTCAATGTCCATCTCCACCCCATCCACATCTTCTGTGAGCAAGAAGAAAGGATTTTGGGTCAGTGACATATGTTAATTTGCTCTGTTTCATATGTTAAAATGTTCTGTTTTAGGGAGTTAAGTCAAATTAATGTCAACTGTTGTGGACTGAATGATATGTAATTGAGAGATTCCAGAGTTAGGAGAAAACGCTTATTTATAATGACGACAGAATTACTTGTTTAATTCTCATATAATGCATTTTTATATGCATGTTAAAAAAGTATTTAATCTGAAATTTAAGTAATTTATTACTTCTGTATATTTATTTATGACTGTCTTTTAGAGAGTGTGTTTCACCAAATTAAGAGCTTGCCTGCTTAATTTATATTTACATTCCAGGAACATTAATTAACCTGTATAGTTCTACTTTAAGCTCATGGCATTATTGCAGAACCAAAAATTAATTATTGTTTTTATTAAAACATTTTTTTTAATTAAATACATTTTAGATTAAAGCAGATAAGAATAATCGTTTCATTGTAAATACATCAACATCTGTTACTTAAAGTTTTAAAATGTTTCTTTTGCAAAACAATCATAGCCTAGTTTTAACAAGTGCACCTAATATATAGGGGATATACAGTAAATTGCCATGCAATTTCGAGGATCAAATAATAAACATAATGCATAGCAAAAGTAACACATTTAATGTGAGACAGTATTATGCAGGGAGTTAATTAGGGCAGTAGAGCAGCTTCACTCCTCTTGAACTGCTAACTGAACATATGAGCCATCATTATGCTTTTCAGGTTTGCATAGTAAGTGTTAATGCACTGGGTGTGTACTAGTGCTACTTAGTGTAATTAGTTTTGTATAACTCATGTGGTTTCACATCTTCCTCTGTCTGCATCTTAATTTGTTTTTAAATATGCACCCATTTTTCAGTGCCTTCATGTAAAATATTTGTTTGCTGTTCAAGAATAACAGGTTCTGTTGTAAACGGATACTGTTTAGAAGAATGACTTCATAATCTTGAGACCAGATAGTGTCCAGGGTTAAGGACGAGTTAAAAAAGCAAAAAAAAAATAGGCAATGAAAACAATTGCTGGTTTCTGTATAAAATGATAATAATAAAGATTATAATAATAATTATGATGATGATGATGTTCATGGTTTCCCCATAATGAATCCAGAGAACTCCAGTCAACCAGTAGTTTATAGTTGACTGCTTAAAGTACGAGACAATGCCTTTTCAGTGGCTGCTCCTTAGCTTTGGAACAATTTGCCATTCCAATGAAAACTGCACCATTTTAAATCTCTTCTTAAAACTCATTTATTTACTGTTGCATGGTCATAAGTAGATGTAGTGGTATAACTGTTGTGTATTGTTTATTGGTGTGTTCTATGTTTACTTATTTAGGGTATTTGCTTAAACTTTGTACAGCACTTTGGCCAACAGCTGTTGTTTTTAAATGTGCTTTATAAAAAAATGAAACACCAGTTTTTTCGTGCGTCTCTTTAAATGCAAATGAGCTGCTGCTCCTGCCCCTTTTCTAGAATGGAGCTGCACCATTACAGCTTGTACCTGCTAAAAACATCAATTGTGGTTCTGATTATTATGTTTATCACACGGAAATCATGTGTTTTAAAGCCAAATTAGTTTAAACTTCTGATATATGGTTTTCTGAGAGCACACATCCGAAGCACATGGAAAGAAAGTGGATGTCACAGCATGCGAGTGCTAAACTAATTTCTCATTAACACACAAGCTCACGTTAAAATCACACGAGTTATGAAGGTAAACAACTGTGACTCTAAACAGTGTTCTGTGCGCGTCAGTGCAGCCAAAGACAGAATATTTAGCATTTTTTGCTCAAATTTTCGTCAAACCACAAATATTGGAGCTTTCAAAGGTTTTTAATTAAAGTTTTTCAACATGAAGAAGCAATTTCTTCTCTTCAGGTAATTAAATACTTTTTCACTGTTTAACAGTAATGTTGGCAACTCCATGCACTTGATTAAGTTGGGAACAGTCAAGTGATGCCAGAATTTTATGTGTGCCATGCCGCACTGGAACAAATGTCTCTGTCAGGTTCACTTTGGCCAGGCCTGCAATATCACTGAGGAAGAGAGAGAATTATTACGTGTAGAAATATTAATAAATACATTTTGCTGTGAGTTAAGGGTTGAATTAATCTTACCCATATTTAACAATTCTGGCATGATTCAGTCCCAGACCCTCAATACGGAATATCACCTTCTTTAGACTGCAAGAAAGCGGATTCTGGAATGTGATTTTTACTGGCACTTCATGACCCACATCAGCATCACATACTGGCTGAAAGGTAAAAAAAAAAAAAAAAAATTAACAATTTTATGTGTGATGTAGCTAAGTAGGAGAAACCTTTCCAAATACATAGTTTTCTTTTCCAAGACAAATGCAATGACCATCAACACTGTCCTGTGTGGTTCTTGCCTTCTTGGATTTTTTTCTGTATTGATGGACTTGGTCTGCAACATGTCAAATTAATTATGGGTAAGACTGACAGAGCATTATAATAATTGTCTGTAATGCAATAGAGTAATTTAGGAGATTATAAAATGCTTTACAATAGATGGTCATTTCAGAGCAACCCTGTTTATAAAAGTACAGTGATGAGCCCTTCTTGAAAATTTTGCACTTGGGCTATTTGGTTTCCACCCAACATCATCAACTTGCCACTCCGCCCTGTAATACATTACTATGGTTTGGGATAAACACAATGGAATGGAGAACTTGTTACAATGTTGATAGTTATATAATTAGTTCTCATTGTTTTTCCAGTGGCATTTCAAGCCTGACCATTCTGAGCGTGACATTTATTGCCTTGCAAATTGTCAGGAAAAAAAAGAACTAAAATTATTTCACACAAGGCCATTTTTAAGTGTAACTGCTTAATAAGTGCAAGAACATCTAAAACCTTTCCACACGGATTGATTTTGAATAGGACAATGGATGGATGGATGGATGGATGGATGGAAATATGAATCGATAGAACAATGTGTATAATGATGCATGGGTCATTCCTGGGAGTTTTAAAGTGGTGGTTCACCAAAATGAGTTGATAGAGGCTTTTCATGCCCATTATACTGAATACAAATAATTGTTGTAGCATAAAATTATATCTTTTAACTATCTTAAACCAAGCATTTTGTCTTTTCCCAGAGGCACTTCAATGAGCAGTTAACAAAATATAAAAAAATTTTTGGCAATAATGTAATATATATATATATATATATATATATATATATATATATATATATATATATATATATATATATATATATATATATATATAAAATCCCTCAGTCTGAACTCAACCCATCACACTAATGTGCGGAGTCAATGCCCATAACAATTAAGATTCCACTCACATGTAACATCATTTACCAGAAATGACATCATTCAGGTCTCTTTAACAGTGGTGCAGAAAAAGGTTAGTAGTATCATACGTATTATTCATATTTCGGTAGCACTTTATTTTAGAGTCCTGTTCCTCATGTACATACTATGTACTTATTATAGTAATTACAATAACTATGTAATAACTGGGTACTAACCCTGAACTTACCCCTAAACCTAACCCTACCCCATGTAGTTACCTTGTGTTAACAGAACTTTCTTAGATAAATACACTGTAAGTACACTATAAGTACATGTTAGTACACGTACTGTAAAATAAAGTGCAACCCATATTTCTGAAGTATATTATAGTCAGGGACAGTACCTTCAAGCTTAACAACTCAGCCCCATCACATAAATCACATTAAGATGGAAATGTAAACATTTTTTACATTTTGTTTTAATTCATAAGTATATACAATGTATTTATTTTATTGCTTCTATATATGGTCTACTCTCCAAACTACATGAGAAGCAGTGGCAATTTTAAGAGAAAAAAAACAATTTCTCATTGTTACGGGGTTGTAAACTTCATTTATTGATAAATTAATGAAAGCAAATAGTCATGGTTTCAGTAAATATATACTTACCAACATCGTGACAACTCATATTTTATTATAAATAGTATTTTTGAGGAACTATGTCCACTTAAACACTGACAAGTATAATAAATAAGAAACTGCACCTACATTTGCAGCAGAACGACAGCGTTGGACATGCAGATATGTTGACCCAGAAAGATGGGGACAATATGAGAGAAACAAAACCAAAATATAAGGCAATGTACCACTTTAAATGTCTTCAATCTCAACACACCTTGTCTCGTTGATATATTAGGGAAAATATCAGGAAGACAATTAAGAATGAAAGCATTTCTTGCTGATTGACGTCTGACATGTTAAGGACTAAAAAAATAATATTGTGGGTTTTATTTAACTAGTATAATTTTTGTATATATATTTTTTACAAAAGTAAAGAGACCTTAGACACACACACACAATGTTTTTTTTTTAGCTTCAGTCTTATACATGTGAAAATGTGAAAATTAATGTTACATTAGTTCATCATTAAAGTTATGAGGGACACATGAACAGTAGGTAGATGTTTGTTCTGTGTAAAATCCTTTTTAAACCAATTCCATTTTGAAAAAGAGGTGTCTAAATCTGAAAAAAAGGAACTGAAATTAGTCTTTATTGTCTTAGTTGGGAAAATATGATTTGGATGATTTTGGAAGTTTGCTAATGATGTGGGGACTTTAGAAAATGAATATGTAGTTGAAAAAAGTTGAAATGTTACCAAATCCCAGGATTGACCCACATACACTTTTACAAATAAAGGTGCTTCACGATGCCAGAAGAACCTTTTTGTCTAAATGGTTCCATAAAGCACCTTTAACATCTGAAGGACTTTCTTTTTCACTAGAGGTTCTTTGTGGCGGAAATACAGTTATACAGATTTTAAAAAGGTAAAAAAGGGATAATTCTTTAAAGAACCTTTGACTGGATGGTTCTTTGTGGAACCAAAAATGGCTTTTCTATGGCATCGCTGTGAAGAACCTTTTTTAGCACCTTTAGTTTTAAGAGTGTATACATGCATGGACGGAACGATGAAATAAATATTGTGAATGAATATTGTCCCTTCCATTGCTTTCTGTCAAGTTTGACCAGAATTACTAGATAGACTATAGTTATGTCATAAACATTTGCTAAAACCCATTGTTGGTTTAATGATGTGCTGAACTGTTGAGTTCTGGGTGTTTTGGGGTCATTTTGATTTAATTGGTCAGATTAAAGGCTATTTCTCCTTATTTTCTCATACGCCTTCTGGGTGCAGCATAGCAGTCCGGTTGGGGATGGTGAACAATTATCATGACATACTTGACGATGCCTTCTATACTATAGTTGATAAATCCAAATGTATGTACTCATTTAAAGTTATAAAATCAGATTCCTTGCTTCAACTTCCACTTGTCTAATCACTTTGTTAAAAGTAGCAAAGTTTCTTCAAAAGGTAGCAAAGTTTCTTCAAAAGTATGTAAAAGAAATGATCTTTGGCATTGTATAAGATGCATAAATCATTGTGCTACTCACTGCTCACTTAATAGAACAAAATCAAATAAAAAACAGGGTCATTAATAAATATATAGACATACTTTGCTTATAGAATGTTTCTGATACAGGATCTCTGAGAGAATATTAATATACGGTATACTGCTTAAAAGTATAATTCAAGATATAAAATTAAAGTGTGTGTATATATATACATATACAAATACATACATATAAATGCATATACCTACATATATATATATATATATATATATATATATATGTTTTAGTACTATTTTCATCATTTTGGTGTATTCAGTGTAGACAGTATCACACATATTTTAATAGATTATCATGTCTTTAGTCATGTTGTGTCTCACTGCTAATGTCCAGTGGAGACAAGGTGTTAGTCTGAAAATGACTCTGCCTTAAATGTAAAGGTTCAGAACAATTCAACTAAGATGTTCACTTGTCCCATTAATTAATAAAAATGAACATGACTCAGAATCCTTTTATCCTTTCCTTAAGAGGACAATTGCTCTCACTCTTCAGCTCCGTATGAGCTGTGGATGGGGTGGAGAAGGAGATGTAGTATAAATATCCCATCTGCTGTGGAGACAAACACCACAGGTTCACTTGCTGCAGCACTTCAAGTTTTCAGGTCAATTTCTCTTGAACAGACAAGGACTAAAATCATGTAAGTAATCATCTCGGACATTGTATGCAACTAATTATGAATTGCTATTAGAAAGCTGACATCTGGAATTTAGAGTTGGTTAAAAACATGGTTTATTATTTCTAAAGACATTCCTTTTCTGGTATGAATATTCAGTTTGTGTATAGTTACAGATTTTGGCCTTTTTGGAACAGCCTTATGTTGTCAAGAAACCAAACTTAAAAGAAACTGGAGATCTGATTTCTAAGAGATTTCTTATTTATGAATTAACATCAATCTACTGACACATTACAAATGACACTCATGTCTCTCTCTTTTTCTTTTTCTTTTTCCCCAGCATGCCTTTTGTATACAATCCAGACAAAAATCTCTGCACCGTTGGTCGTTTCCCAACCATTAAACTGCAGGAGGATGACTGTAGGAAAGCAGCATGCTACACACAGGTTTACAACAACCCTTGTGTCCACCCTTGCTCTAAACCTTATGTAAACCCTTTGGCAAACCCTTGCAATATCCCTTATGCTTACCCATATGTTAACCCTTGTGTTAACCCATGCATCAACCCCTGTGTTAACCCTTGTGCTGCTCCATACCCTAACTCTTGCGGCTTTGTTACTCCATGCCGTGATTATGAGACAAAGGAAGTTGTCAAGGAATGTGTCAAGGAGGATTGTACAAGCAAGCGAGTCTGTGGGGTCGAGGGTAAGGGTCTTTTTTTATCTTTGTCCTCTAATAAATGATGGGAATTATCCTTATTCATAATAACTCAGTGAATGATCTGTTTAATAATTAATTACTCGATTTCTGCTTTTTTCATTTTCGCAGATGCTGTCCTCCGGGTGAGTAAAGTTGACCTTCTCAAATGCAAGACTGCACAGAATCGTCAGGAGCATCACACACATTGTTTCCTTGATGACCATCTCATCGTCCGCAGAGGACAGTGTTTCAATATGTGGGTTGATCTTTGCCGTCCTTTCAATCCCAGTTGTGACAAGCTTCACCTGGAGCTCAAACTAGGTTAGTTATGACCAACAGCACGTAGAAGCATGCCAAGAAATAACATGAACCGGAAGATGACGTGAGGAGCTGAACCAGCATTCCTACCATTATTGAAATCTTTTGTTCTTCTGTGTGTTTAACAGGTCACATCCCATCCATCCGGGACGGCACTTATGTGATCGTTCCAATAGTGGAAGAATTCAAGAAAGACTGCTGGGGGGCAAAGATTGTGGAACAAGGACAAAACCGAATCAAACTGTGTGTGCACTCTGTTCCGACTGCTTGTGTTGGACGATACCAGCTCAGCATCGTGACACACTGTCCAGGAGGAAGATTCACTTTACCATATGTTCCTGAAAATGATATTTACATGCTGTTCAACCCCTGGTGTAAAGGTAAAACCTAAATATGAACATGTAATAGGATGAGTAAAGTGAGCACTTTTAAAACCTAATGAAGCTTTTCAATTTAAAGTCCAATGTTCTCTTTATCAGATGACTGTGTGTACCTGAGTGATGAGGCGGAGAGAGCTGAGTATGTGCTGAATGACATGGGAAGGATCTACTATGGAACTAAGCAGCAGATTGGCTGCAGAACATGGAACTTTGGTCAAGTAAGAGTCAAAAATGTATAAATATATTACAACAAGTGCATAAAATAGCATGAAGGTTGAATAACAATATCTAATTTCCTTCCTCTCTGATCTGGGAATCTTAGTTTGAGGAAGGAATCTTGTCTGCGTGTATGTATGTGTTGGAGAAGAGCTGTACACCGTGCTCAGGATGGGGAAACCCCGTTAACATTTCCAGAGTGGTGTCTGACATGGTGAGTCTTCATTTTCTTCAGTACCCTGATTTCATCTATGAAAGCCCGGCACAACGGTCTAATTTGTTCTCTTCTGAAGTCAGTACTTCTATTATATTTTCAATTACCTTGTCAGGTTATTGCCAACAAAGACTGTGGTGTTCTGGTGGGTAACTGGTCAAACTGCTATGGAGATGGAACTGCTCCGACGTCCTGGTGCAGCAGCAGTGCCATCCTGAAACAATACCACAAATGTGGAGGAATACCTGTTAAATATGGACAGAGCTTGGCCTTCGCTGGAGTCACCAACACACGTAAGAGTTCCTGCAGACTGGACCAGGAGAAAAGATTTGAGAAAGTGATTATAGATGTAATGCATCTACTTCTCCTCTCTTTCTCGTAGTGTTGAGGTGTTTGGGTATTCCAGCTCGTCCGGTCTCAAACTTCAGTTCTGCTCATGACACTGATGTTTGTTTGACATCTGACGTCTATTTGGATGAGAAATTCCAACTGATCGATCACATGAACCGTGATTCAATCTGGTAAGTGTAATTGCCATTTGTGATGTCCTAAAGAGTTCTCAATGTGCATGAAGTGTTTCTATTTCTTTCTTCTTGTCTTCCATGTAGGAACTACCACGTGTGGAATGAGGCCTGGATGACTCGACCGGATCTGCCATCTGGTTTCGGAGGTTGGCAGGTGGTTGATTCCACTCCTCAACTGACCAGCCAGGGCTTCTTCCGCTGCGGCCCAACCTCTGTTGCTGCGATCCGCAGTGGACAAGTCTTCCTGAAGCATGATGTGCCCTTCCTTTTCACTGAAGTGCGTTAATTCCTTGAATTTACCTTTGTGTCATACAAAAATGATATGATGCTTATGATGCTTGTTTGTCTCTATGTGTTCTAGGTGAATAATGATAAAGTTTACTGGCAGAGGAAATGTGATGGTACATTTGGTGTTGTCCATGTTGAGAAGGATGTAGTAGGTCACTGCATCAGCACCAAGGCTGTCGGCTCAGATCAACGTGTGGATATCACAAATCTCTACAAACACCCAGAAGGTGAAAAAACACATGCGTTTCTATCTATTCCAACACTCAACACTTTAAACCATGCTGCTTATACTAATGATGAACGTTGGTGTTTTTCCTGAGTTTCATCCCTCTCTAAACGTTCCTTTTACTTTCCTTGATCAGATTCTTCTGAGAAGTGTGCTGCTTTGGAAACAGCTCTTCGTCATGGCTTGAGAAGATGCACATACCCACTGCCATGTGCTGAGGATGTTGTCTGTGAAGTCAACCTAAAAGGGGATGGATCATGCGTGGGCAAAGATGCCGTGCTTTGCATCAATCTAAAAAACAAGTGCAGCTCACCTCGTAGCGTCACCCTCTACAGCCAGGCTGCAGCCACGTACTACACCGGAGTCAGGAAGACCTTCCTGAAGAGAGACCACACATGCATTGAGCTCAAGCCCTCTGAATGTGAGAAATCATTAAATCTGAAATCAAAGATTTGCAATACATGAGTCTACACAGTTGGTATAATGCAGCTTATGGGTAAAGAGACGTATTCATTCAATATTTGTCACTTTTCCCCACAATAGGCAGACCTCTGGAATGGACCCTGAGTTATGATGAGTATAAGGAACACCTGGTGGATCACGCCTCACTGATGCTCAACCTCTTCGGACACGTGGCTCAGACGAAGCAGGTTCTGGCCACCCAGTACAACTTCAGACTGCGCACACCAGATCTTGTTATCGCTGTGAGTTCAAATGTATTGTTCAACTGATAAATCTTTTGATTGTTTGAAATCATTTCATGCTGATGTGTGTCTTGTATGTGGTTCTTCTCAGGCTGTATGTGACGCCGTCGTGGGTCAAGAAGTGCCAGTCAAAATCACTTTCCAGAATCCGCTGCCTTGTGTCCTGAAGAACACTGTATTCCGCTTTGTGGGTCTTGGACTGCAGCATGCCAGAGTTGTTAACTATGGGTAAAATTAATTTAATTATTTTTAATTAAATAATAAATGTCGCATTATGTTTAATTTTCACTTAATTGTATAAATTATGATTGCTAAACTCAAACAGTGATTATTTAATCAAAAAAGGTCAATGCAATAAGCACAGTAGTGTTAAATAATCATTCTTTCTTTCACAGTGACATTGCAGGGCATGCCACAGTGTGCCTGACCGAGAAGTTTATTCCCAAGTGTCACGGCTCACACAAACTTCTGGCATCTTTTGATTGTCCTCAGCTCACTCAGGTGCATGGATTGGCCAACATTGTTGTCAAACAGCACTGTTAAACCAATCAAATTGCCAGAACAGAGGAAACGTCATGGCTCCATTGAACAGAAAGTGCTCACATTATATTGATTCTTTCTAAAATAAATGAACACTCAGTTTCTCTTAACCAATAAACTTCTTACGGTGCATTTAGTCTTTATGTAGGACAAGTGCACTTATTCTTTTTGCAAGACAGTCTTTATATTTTAAGATTTTTTGGGAATTGGCATTTATGAGTTTGAGAGACTGCACATATCCTTCTGAATTGTCATTAACCATTTTTCCCCCCATTTGGAAACTCAAGTAATTATTTCATGGTGTTGGTTACTCTGTCCTGTGCAGCTTCAGCTTCAAATAAAATATTTCCAGCATACTAAACTCAGTTTGTGATGTGTAATTGAGCGGGATCTATTCAAACGAGGCTTTATTCCTCTTGTCATTTAAAATGAGTAACACATTCTTGTCTTATACACTTTCCAGAACCTAGAATTTTATATTCACATAAATCCAAACTTTTGCAGACTGCTTGATGTACAACCTAAAAATATGAATATAGAGTATTGCTCCTCTGGTATTAAAATATATAACATAACATTTCAAGTCAAAGAAAGAATCCAAACAGAACTAATATATGTTTAGTGTTAAAAATATATATAAAAAGTTCAGACATCCTAATCCACCGCTGAGTAAGTCCATCCAGTTATCCAGGTGAATGAAATACTTTCAGTGCATTGTACTGAATCCCTGAGAAAGAGACTGCGGTCGTGGTCTGAATATTAGCGTATGTCTTATGTCTGAATATCTGAATCCAGTTCAGATCATGGTAGAAGAGAGAATAAAAGAACTTCATGCATCTCCTCTTACAAAAACCTTGTTAAGTGAGAGGAGAAATCATCTTGTAGGCTCTGATTTTCATCAAGGCAATGATTCAGGAGTAAGACTTCAGTGAGGTTGCAAGGTCCTAAAATATTATTCTGGCTTCATAAAGAACATGTCAGTCAGGATTGCTCTGAAGTGGTCTTGTGTCTGTAGGTAAGATGACTCTCTGCTCATCTATCTGTTTGGCCTGGGAGCGAAGGATGAGGCTGAAGAAGTCTTCGTCTGGGACTGTAGGGCCTCTGGTGGGAGGAGGTGGAGGAGCACATCTCTGATCATCCAGTCTGGATCCCTGTACAAGCCAAAAACAGCTATTGAACATACGCTTTCAGGAAGAGTTAATAGTTCCATGCACACATATAACAAACAACATTAACCTGGCACTGAATCAGCATGTCGAAGAAGTCTTCATCTGGTTCTTTGTCATCGGCCATGAGTTTGCTGAGAACGTCCTGGCTGTGGCGCTGGTCCAGCCGGAGACCCGGGAGACTGTCCACACTGGCCCGCTGCTCGTCCAGCCGTCGGCTCTGTGAGCTGGCCAGCAGGTCTAGGAAATGGCCAGGCTGTGCCGAGGCCTCCGCTCCGGACGTGGAAATAGCTAAACGAGGTTCAAAACAGAGCAAAGCGGTCCATTTAAACATTGCTAAAATACATACACACTAAAATACACACAACACAACTGATGTTTGTTGTTGTGAAATGTGTTTTTTTAACAGAAATGTATACTTTTATTCAACAAGAAAACAATAAATTGGTCAAATGGTGTCAGTAAAGATATTAATCTTATAACAAAGGGTGTTTTTTTTAACTATTCATCAAAGGATCCTGAAAGAAAAATATCTACAAAAATATAAAGCAGCACAACCGATAATCAGAAATGTTTATTGAGCAGCATATTAGACTGATTTCTGAAGGATAATGTGACACTGAAGACTGGAGTAACGATGCTGAAATTCAGCTTTGATCACAGGAATAAATTACATTTTTACAAAATATTACAATAGATTACAATTTTATTTTAAATGATTATGTTTTTACTGAATTTTTTGACTGAATAACAGCAGCCTTTAAGAGTATGAATTCTTTTAAAAACATTAATCTTACAGACCCCGGTCTTTTTATTTTGTTAAAAAATAAAAGCATGGGGAAAAAAATGTATGTGTGTGTTTATGTTTTAATGTGCAAAAGTAGAAGGCTGACATTTTGCTATAAACAACAGGACATTTTGGTTTCTGTTTGTAACAGCTACTGTATTTGAAACCTCAAGTATGATTGGCTGTGATTTTGTCATGTGACAACACTATAGTGTTCAGTCTACACATTGCTTGTCACTGTATGCGCTGCTATACACTGGTATTATTATTATAAACTAAAGGTGCGTTCTTACTGTCATTGTCTGTAAGTTGCTGCTCCTATTTTTTCATTTCAAATCACCTGCTCCTACTTTTCTGCGTTAAATCACTGTCATGTCAATGCTCCTTCATATCCAAGTATAGAGGTCAGTGAGGGAGGACGACTCACGTTTGTTCGAGGCTACAGGTGGGCTTTCACAGGGAACGGAAGCGGCGGGAACACGGCTTAGGCTTTCCTGTAACGAGCACCTTTGGTCATCCATGCGACTGCCTTGAAAACGACTCAGAAGATCAAAAAAGCCATCGTCACCAAGAGTGTCTGGGGGATACTGTGGGAAAAGCCATTCAAGGAATGATAACACTCATAATAAATATTTTGTATAATTTATCATTTAAAATGACAACTTTCTATTGCTCATGTGTCATTCAGAAAAGATCAGTATTTGACCTGTTTGTTGGGACGGGCTGAAGGTGGGCTGCTGGTGCTGTGGTTCTCAGCTGGTGGACTGGAGTTTGACCCATTCGGCCTGTGTTTTTTGCTCCTAAAGCGATTGATGAAGAAAAGTTTAGAAGATGTCTTGGCTATGGATGATTTGGTTGGCGATTTGGTTTGCTGAGGGGTTGTAGACTCCTCAAAGGCCTGGTCCTGGACAGATGAGGCAACACTTTTGTCAGCAAACGATTTGATATGCAAGTCTGAATCCTGACACTGACACGAACAAAGAAAAGTAAAACCATCCAAAAACATTAGAGTCCGTATTCAGCACACTCATAAAGGCACCACAGCGCATCTCTCACCATGTTTTTGTCAGAGCTGAGTTTCATGAGCTCCATGTTCTCCATGCTGTGTCTCCTGCTTCCTCTGGATCTTCCATCTACAAAAGCACAAAGAAGCTGGCTGTGACTCATTCTGTAGATCAGGAGTATTAAAAGCATATATTGCATAAATGTACTAGTATTTGTTTCTGTCAAGCATATTGACCACGCACAAAGTTATTTAGTATAACTTAAATGTATATATTATTATGATCCTGAAAATTAAAGAAAAGCACAAGGAGGATATTCAAACCTTGAGGATATTCAAGCTTTCCCCCAGTAGGTGGCACTACCACCAAACTCCTAACACCAAACATATGGTCCTCTCAAACTAAACTTTTCAATATGCCAAAATACAGCACACTGTAACAAGGACAGCATGAAATAAAGTCTAACCAAACGTTGTGCACTTTTCAGGATTCTTGTACAAAATACAAATGCAACAGCCGTCTGTGTGTTTAATGTTTGAGGATAGTTACCAGGCAGACTGCTGTCACCGGTTGGACTCTCTATGAAGGCAGAGCTGTTAGTGGTTGAATTATTCTGCTTCAGACCCAAAACTAACTGCAGATCAGATACGTTCATTCGAGCCGTCAGCTCCCCACTACGGTCTCCAATCTGAGCAGCGCACACACACAGGAAGGAAAAAACATTACTGGAAGTGCTTCCCCAGAAAACACACACTCAATTCAACCACTAATGAAATCTAATGAAAGAAATAAGAATATTTACCATTCACATTATGTTAATGAAAATTAAGCAGAAACAGTCCACTTCTGCTTTTTTGCATTTCACCTCTGCTCTAGCTTGTTTCCCATTCAAATCTAGTGTTCTAATGAAGCTAACTGTATTAAAACAGGTCTAATGCTACATAAGGAGAAAAGAAAAGTCACTTGAGAGGAAATTATTTAGATTCCAGTGGAATAACTATGACAAAGCATTCACAATAAGATCAGGAGTGTGCATTAAGAAATCTGTTCGATTTTGATGTTAAATTTGTTTTTAATCACAAACGTGTTAATTTAAGCTGATTAAATCAAAGAAATGTATCAGAGACAGTAACGGGACAAAATGGGAGCTTGCTTTTAAGAACTGAGAATTTGGGTGAAAAACTGAAAATTTTAATTGACATAAAAATTATATCATGATCAGAGTTACTATTGTTAACTAAAAACCCCCCCAAAAAATTGTATTACTAGAAAGAAAACAACCATTAGCTGAAATAATATACAAAAAGCTAGCTGTCAAGGCAACATTCCTTGTTTTCTTTACATTTAAGTTTAATGACTAAAATTGTAGAGAGAGAAAAACTTTAAGAAATATTAAAATGAAAACATAAAATATAAAAAAAAAAATATTTAATTCAGAATGTGAATTAAAATTATAATAGTACGGTAATTATATTAAAATACCATAATAATCATAATACAAAAATCATAATCCTAAAACAATCTTCTTTTTCCGATTTAAAACATAATTTCTTGCCATTCTTTCTTTTTCTACTGTTTTTTTCCTTGAGATTCACCAGTGGGCTTTACTGTGCAGACAGGAAGTGTGTTGGTGTTATCTCAGTGCACACACACACACACACACACCTCTTTGGAGATCTCCAGATGTTTTTCAGAGAAGCTCATGGCCTGCTCGTGGTTTCCCAGCGCGGTGTAGGCGTTCCCTAAACTCCAGCATGCTCTTCCTTCTCCGATCCTACACACACACACACACACACAAACAGAGCCAGAGCCAGCGTCAGACGTCAGGAAGAGCAGCAGCACACGCAGGAAGTGTCAGTGACAGTGTACCTGTCCTTGAGGTCTTGAGCTATGATGAGATGTTTGAGGTGATAGTCTATGGCTCTCTCGTAGTCCCGCAGGAGTGTGTAGGTGTTACCCAGACTGTAGCAGGCCTGAGCCTCCACGGCCCTGTCCTTCAGCTGCCGCGCCAACTGCAGCGTCCGCCTGCAGGAAAACACCAGAATCAACTCATCATATGACTCCCGCTCGTCTAACAGCAAAGTACAGACATGCTGACGTTTTTATTGACTTGTACCATGGTAATATCATATTTTAGCCATTGCACTTGTATATAAGACTGCTGAAGAAATCCATGCATGAGGCTCCCAGTATATCTGACCCCAGTCTATTCAGATTTCTATATATGCTCAATTTTGGTTAAGGTTCAAGGTTTCGATTAATACAGGTTTATCTCTCTGCCTTGCGAGAAAAAACAAAAACAAACATGGGTTATAATGGCTATAATATAATGTCTATATTAATGGAAGTTAAATAAATAGGAAAGTGGAAAGTAAATAAATTATAATTTGTAAATGAATTATAATAAAATAAACATTAATGTAAAAAGGGGGGAATAATCACGGTTGTTACTTTTTTTCTCTCTGTCTTGCGATGACAAAAATGTAATTTGAACATTACTTTTAGGGGTTAAATATAACGTCTGTAATAAAATAAATTAAAGAGAAAAGAGGAAAATGTATTAATTATTAAATTAAATTATCACAGTTGTTGCTTTGTTTCGTATTCCTAGCTCTAGATATTAAGTAATAAAATATTTGTCAAAAAAATTGCGTGCTGCTTTGTTTGTTTTCCTTGCTTTGTATATTATGTTAAAAACTTGGACTAAAATAGAGAAAAAATAAATAAACAAAATAAAATGCCAACTGACTTGTAATGTTCAGCTGCATCGTCAAATTTTCCAAGGAATATGTATGCATTTCCGAGGTTACAATAAGCTCTCCGCTCTGCAGCTCTGTCTCCAAACTCCTTTGCAATAAGAAGACGCTGTAAAATCAAACAAACAAACAAAACACATTTTCACATTAGGCATAACTCATGAAATCAAGAGCATTTTCTGCATGACAGACGTACGGAGTACAACACTGCAAGATCTGCATTATTATTGTATATCTAGTAAATATTTACAGTTGCAATACATATACAAAATTGTAAACATAACAATACAGACCTTTTCTGTGCAGTAATGCGACATTTGCCAGTTTATGCATTTTTATCCATCATTTTTATGACACTTTCAGTTTTTTGAGTGAACAGGCTTGTTCATTTAGGAAACTCTCCGTATGAAATACCTGTTCGTGAGCCAGAACAGCATCCTGGAAGTTTCCGAGCAAATAGTGTGAGTTGCCAAGGTTGCCATAGGTCCTGCCCTGTGCCGCTCTGTCCCCCAGCTCTTTCACGATGGCCAGATTCGCTCTTCAAACCGAGAGGTGCAGTATTAGATACAGAGGCAGGGATAAAACAATATAAGCTTTAGCTTTTGGAAAGCTTTGGAAAACACTACTGCAGTCTCTGCAATGCTCTCTCTAAAAAATATTTTCTGAAATGTCGTCTACACACTGGTTTGGGTGTTCAAAGGAATGAAAAAATAAAAAAACTAATGCAGGCTGTCTCACTCGTAGTACTCTGTTGCTTTCTTCAGAGCGATGCGTGCCTCCTCGGGAAACTCTCCAGGGTCCATACCACTCCAACATATGTTCTTCCCCTTGGCGTGGTACACATTCCCATAATTATACAGTGCCCGGGCCTGCCCCACCTAACAAAACCACACACACACACGCACACACACACACACAACAGTCAGTCCACACTCATTACACACCTAAAACGGCTTGATAGACGGCTTGCATTTAAACTAGGTTTATGGTCTGTTAAAATAGATCAAGTGGTGTCTCGGGATAACAGGACTTCCAAAAACATCCGAGGCAGACTTGGCCATGAACTATTCAAACAGAGTTTAAAGGAATAGAAAGATTTTGTCATCATGTACTCACCCTTAAACATTGGAGATAGAAAAAAGTGTTTAAAAATATGAAGAATGTATCTTCATGATGATTTCCAAAGTAATCCCATCAGTTTGGTTGTTTGTTTAATATTTTTTTGAATAGCTTATTTTTATCAATAAATAATTATTATTTACTTTACTAAAAAAACATTATCAGTCAACAAATCTTTGAACATTTTATCTTTTTATTATATATGATTTACATCTCTATTTTAAACAATGAGCAAATTATATCAGCAAAAGTAAATTATTTTAAACAGTTGTTTTATTAGCTAGTAAGTCAGTAATTTTGAGTTTTTTTATATTATTTTATTTTGTATTATTTGTACTATTTCATTTATTCAATTTTAATTGAATTATTATTTACATTCCTAAATCAATATTTGCAGTCCATAAATGCATTTAAAAAATATTTTGTTGATAACAATACATTAACATTTGATGGGAAAGTGATAAAAAATAAAACAAAATTAGTTAATACTCACAATCCAGTTATTATTTATTTGCTTGAACAGTCAGTTTCATTTGATCAGTTAATAAAACATTACTATTTTATTTATGTATCTATTTTAAGTCTTCTATTTAAAAAAGTAAAAATTGTATTTGATCAAAAAACATAATACAAACAATTTTATTCATTTATTAACAGTTTATCAATAAATAAGTAAATAAATTGTATTGTTGCATTAGTAAATAAATTAAATCAGTTAATAAATGCATGTTGTTTTTCTTTGGTTCTGCAAGCATATCATGACAAAAAAAAGTACAAAAAAGTGCCATAAAATTAGTCAATACCATTCAATACGTGATATTCTCATCCTGATGATGACAGCTGTATGATAGCCATCAGATCTAATTCACACGAACACATCGCACGTATGTACACTGTGCCTTGAAAATCCAGGTTTGACATCAATACAGAATGCCACTGGTTCATGAGAATTATACTGTAGATTCTTTGAAATATCATATTTTGCTTTTCAAATGATTAATGACGACCAAAACTTAATTTTGGGTTTAGCTATTGCATTGAAAGGCCCTTTGGTTGTGTTAAACCCCCTTACCTTATCATGGAGCATCCTGGAAATGTCCAGATGTCTTTGGCAACAAACTGCTGCTTCATCATAGCGACCCAAAACCTTCAAAGTGTTTCCAAGATTACCACTGGCTTTAGCTTCTCCCAGCTGATCTCCGATAGTTCTGAAAGAGACAGAATAACAAAACATGTTATTTCAGATAAGGACATAATCCTACTAGCTTTGAAACAGTGACATAAGCGTCCAGATTCAGACCTGGTAAGCGTGAGGTCATGCCGATGGTATTCCAGCGCCTTGTTGTACTCATGCAGGTGGAAGTAGGCATTGCCCAGCTGACTGTAGATGGCGCTCAAAATCTGCAGGTCTTCCGTGCCCACCTGGATGGCCGACTCAAAAAAGGAGACACCTACATGGTAATCTCCCACTTTACACAGACGCTCACCTTCCAGAGCTAGTTCCAGACATGAGGCCTCCATCCTGCACGGGACAGTAGAAAATTGTTGTTTTGTTAAAAATAATAAAAAAATTTGCTTCAAAATCTACCTGAATAGATTTATCACTTCATACTGCTTTGGGATTATCATTTCACTATAGTACTTATTGTTTTAACCGTGTTTGTGCGCGTACATTATCAAAGTATTTTGATTCTGCTCTTTTTTTAGACACACCCCGAAAAAGACATTTTCTAGCGGCTATTATAAATTATCCGTGGGGTATTTTGGGCTGAAACTTCACAGACACATTCTGGGGACACCCAAGATTTGTAAAATGAGGCATAATAGGTGCCCTTTGGAAAATGCTAAATAAATGCAATAAATTAATAAAAACTCAAACTCAAAATAAATCAATAATATAAAAAAAATTAAACTAAAATAAATAAAATAAAATAAGTCAAGAAAAAAAGGTAGCAGATAAATAATGAATTAAAAAAAAATATAAGTTACATTTTAAATTAAATCAAACAGTCAAACATACACATTT
Organism: Carassius auratus; assembly: GCF_003368295.1. NCBI lineage: Eukaryota > Metazoa > Chordata > Actinopteri > Cypriniformes > Cyprinidae > Carassius > Carassius auratus. The sequence continues at coordinate 11,058,202 of NC_039265.1, read as the reverse complement.
TATTGGTTAATTTTCAACCAAACATCGGTTTACCACAGCTGTAACTAGGATGAGCACAGAGACTATTTAATACTGTCACTTTAATAAGACTAGTAAAACAAAAGAGCAACTTAAACCTAATAAGCAGTTTAGTATTTGTGTTTAATTATATTCAAGATTTACAGTCAGATACTCTACTTTTATATTTACATACAGAGGCCTCACAGATGAGGAAATATGAGGGGCCCAGATCATCATAAAAGCTTTCATTTTAAGTCTTTACTGTAAATATGTTTCCTGTGTCTGTGGCAAATGCACAGTATTCCACAGAAACGGCAGCAAAATTTAGAAAGAATTATTACAACACTAGCACCATTAGGTCTTTGTCTACACAAGTTCTTGAAAAGGTCTTTTTGGCTGACACACACTTAAAACATGACGACTCCCTTATGAGCAGTTGAAAGAGTTTCACAGAGTGACTAAGAATGTCAGCATGAACCAATCACCAGAAGGCTGACTTCAATACTTCTAAACTGTCTAAAGCATGACAAAATACTTGCAAAATATAAACATGCATGTTGTATTTGAATACAATGATACTAAAAAGTATTATTTATTTCTATGATGCAAAGCTGTATTTTCAGCGTCATTACTCCAGTCTTCAGTCACATGATCCTTCAGAAATTATTTTAATATGCCAATTTGCCATTATCAATGATAAAAAACAGTTATGCTGTTGATATGTTTGTGTATGTTGAAACCATGATACACAACATTTATTTAAAGCATAAGCTTATCTTGTGTAAAAAACTATAATAATGTTTGATTTTGATTAAATTGATCAAAAGTTACATAATAATAATAGTAATAAAAAAAACAAAATGTTACTAACACCAAACTTTTGAATGGCTTTTAAAAACAATGAGCAATCACCTCCAACACCCCGGCAACACCTTAGCAACCACATATGTGTGCAGGAAATCTCACAAACCTCACCTTTTTTCCTTTTTCGTTTTGGAACTTTCAGAGCACCGTCTAAACATCTTAATCTTTTTCATGCATTTCTTTCCTCCGGTGTGATAGACATGTTTAGTTCTCCACAGGGTGATGCATGAGACCCACGGCTTCCACCCTCTCAGACACATCCCGAAACAGACCGACCTCTTCCAAAAGACACTGTGAAACCTTTCTCAAGCCTCTACGCCTGTGAGAAGCCTCTGCACAACCAAACCAGGCTGTAGCTAGTCAAATGTTTTGTTGTTGACATGCAGAGGCAGATTATGCCGGGTCTCGGACACATAAACGGAGGGTCAGCGGTAAGCCTGCTGATAACAGATGCAACAGTGCGACGTGCCAGTGTCATCTACGGACACCTGGTGGCAAGCGTCAATTCCAATTATGAGTGAGAGGGCAAATGGAGATTATCACACGCAAAGGATGGAAAGAGAGGAAATCTTGAACAGCTCCTACACCCATTGTTCCAGTTGGATGGGCCAACCTCATAAAAAAAAAAATGTACACTTACACCCTTAAAAATAAAGAATCTTTGTTGGTATATTAGTTCTATAACCTTTAAGAACCTTTTTAGAACTTTTGGAACCTTATTTTTAAAACGGCAATGGTTCCATGGAGAAATTATGGAATCATTCCATTGTACAAACTTTGTTCTTCAAACTAAGATAGAAAGGTTATTTTAAGAACTGTGAAAAACCCATTTTGGAACCAAGTGTAATTAATTAGCTTTGCTTGCTAAGGCATGCATTACTATTCCTTACTCATACTCAAGGTTAAGGATTAGAACAAACCCATAAGCCTGAGAATTAAGCTTTGACACTACACCATTTCCGTAACACACATGAATGATACCTCCAATCATGTGACTTGTTGAGGATAGTTTAAATAGTCATAATACAATAGGCAACACTGAATGAAGGACACAAAACATAAGTAGACATGAGGGTCTAGTTAGACTTTTGGCTTGGGCCATTAGTGTTTTTGTGAAGGAGAAATCTTTTCTAATATTATAAATAGTTTTACTGTTACTTTTGATCAATTTAATGCATCCTTGATGTATAAAAGTAGATACAGAAAAAAAACCTTACTGACCACAAACTTTTGAACAGTGATTAACTTGGGTTGTACTCAAACATCCTCCTGGCAAACAACAGAGAAGCCCTTGGAAACCACAATTAGCAAGAGAAAGAGAAGGTAAAGGCTTTAGAGCTGTGAAGGAATAAAACCTGCCAGAATCGATTAATCTTCTGCTGAAGTAGAGTGAGATTTTATCATGAAGAACGAATCGACTCCAGCCAGAGAAACACTCGGGTAACCAGGGCCACGCCGGGAAAATCCATTAAATCCTGCGCTTTGCCCAGAGTGTCCTCAGCTGAAGGCTGGCCGTGTTCACATGTTCTAAACTCTTTTATCCTCAGCGAAGTGGGATGCAGGCCGAGCTTAACTCATACTCCTCATGAAGTCATGAATTTCATTGATACTTACTAAAACGCCAGACATATGTTGTTCGTTATTTCCATTCATTTCTAAAACTCAGTCTTTAAAGGGGCCGTTTAATGTAAAATGAAAATGTTATGATTATTTATTCACCCTCAAATCTTCTTAAGTTCTGTGGAACTTAAAAGGAGATGGTTTAGCACAATGTCCCTTTTTCCATACAAAATGAGTTGTGACTTACTTTTAAGTATTATAATAGTACACTTAAATCAGAAGCTATATTACAAGTCTTCCAAAGCCAAACCAGAGCATTGTGTGAGGTGCATGTCCAAGTTGTAAATTAAGCTGCTATCATTGTTGTTAAGTAAACATGTTCAGAAATGATTTTAGTGAATAAACTACAATTACTAAAACAATTACTAAAACAGAAAGAAAATACTAATAAAAATGACAAAAGCACTAAATCTTAAAACAAATTACTAAAACTTAAAAATAATAAGGTGATGACCAAATGCAACAGTTTAGATTGGGAAATGATTTCTGATAGCAGTAAAGATACTCACTAAATTACTTTTTTACCATAAAATAGTGGAACAGTCTCTGTACAGCTTTGGAAGACTTGGAATAAAATGCACGCATGGATTCCTGTTATGCTCGTGTTTTTCATGCTTTTCAGAGCAATGTAAGAATCTTTTCAACCATCTCCTTTTCTGTTCTACAAAAGAAAGGTTTGCAGTTACATAAAGGTGAGCAAATGATGATGAAATGTTCAAGTTTAGATGAACCATCCCATCCAAACTTCAAGACCCTGTTGGAGCCGTGGGGTAGTGGTTTGTGCATGTGCTCCAAATTATGCCAGATTCAATCCCATTCCCCGCTCTCGCCAATATTTTCTGTAACAGCTGGATATGTGGGAAGAAACACAGGCCCTTGACTCATCTTTCAGGTCCATTGTAAAATGCTCCTGCAGTATTTCAGGATGAACGACAGCAAAACAAACGGACAAAATACTAGTGCAACAACGGATGACCCACCCTTTTAATTATTAAACACACCTATTAAAAATGCACACACAGGAGATCTCTCGACAAACCTGAGCCCTCATTCACTGGCCTCCACCCACACACTGTATTACATTTCAAACCCTGTTTATCTGATGGAAAAACAAGTGCACGTCAGTGGATCACATGAATGACAAACTCTAGCGCTGAACGACATATTTGAAATCTTTTGGTTGCTTAGACCAGATAAAGATAGAGGTAGAAGAGAACGGATGACCTGTAAAACGAGTTAACATATGGTAAGACGGGTCTGTTCTCCTACCTGGAACGAACATGAAATGCTTGATCCTCGTCTTTTGCAATCACATCCATTTAAATTCATAGTAAAAGTCCAAGTTTAAAACAAAAAACCCAACAGCAAACCTGCAGATTTTGAAATAATCCAATATCATGTCATCATAACTCTAAAACAATAGACAAACATAAGAGTGAAGATGTCCATGCAGATCTACGGATCGGATCTGAACCCTCGTCCATCTGGCAGGCGAGCGACACTAAAGAAAGAGTCTAAGAAATTTGAGCCTCTCTCTCTCTCTCCCACAACCCCCCCCCCCCCACACACACACAGAGGTGTAAGTAATGATTTCACTAAGAAAACAGTCAATGACTGATTAATCACAACATGCTACACTTCCACCCTACAAACTAATTCTGACTTAGTATGTATCATATTGCATCTCATGTGGATGGGTGAACATAAGGAAGTCTCTTGACTTCCCCGCGAGCAACCATCCGATCATCAAAATACCCTTTTTTTGGGGGGGTGGAAGGTTATTGCAAAGAGTGGCTGTTTGACATGAACCAGGCAAGTGTCGGACAAACCAGCGCATGGGAAAAACAATGGTTTTTAATTTAAAATGAAGACTGAGACCAACATCACCATTTATAATCTTGATTAATGCTTTCATCTGAAGGGACTCAGATGACCCTTATGAGTTGATTTGTTCCAAGCAACACAAGTGGTTATACTTTCAAAAATGTACTTTCAAGTGGCTAGAACCTGTCTAGCTACAAAGTTGACAAAAAAAAAACATCATAAAAAGCCCATATGACTCACAAACTATACGTCTTCTGAAGTCATATGATAGGTTTGTGTGAGGAAAATACCAAGGACTCAACGCCACTTGGCACTGCTGATATTAAACCTGATGCAATGCTTCTTTATACAATATGTTTGAATATGGTTATGCATTTTTGCAAATAAGCATTTTTGACAAAATAATTACTTATATTTTTTTATGTTTTTCTCACTCAAAGTTTGTATGACCTCAGAATACTTGAGCTTGAGTTGCAAGATCTTTATCATAATTTTTTTGATTGACGTATGTAAAATATTTCCTTTTGTATTCCACAGACGCAGCCATGTCATTGTTAACTAAAACTAAGACGATTAATATGGTACCTCCCGTGGACCCACCATCTGAGGGAGGAACCGTAAGGGGCTGGTGCTTTGTGGATCAGGCAGCGGTTGAAGGCAGCTCGGCTCTGTGGACATGAAAAACTGGCCTTAGTGACGTGGCACCAAGGGTGGATGAGATCCGCCCCAACTTTCTCAAGTGTAGGGTTGGATATCGATTGGGTTTTATACCATACAGGTGCTATTCCGATACTTTTAAAACAGTACCGGTGCCTAAACGGTGCCTGAACCAATACTTCTATAAAAATAAATACATTTATTTATTAAAAAAAGACTAAAAAGGATAACATTAAAGAACATTAAAAAGATTTAAAATAAATCCATAGCATTCACACACTCTTTGGATGCTCTCATTTCCCAAGCTTACTCATTTTCAAATGAGTGCTGTCTGTGCTATAGCCCCGCTTAAAAAGCCTAGCGATGCCCATGCTTCTTGTGTACATTTCGGAGAACTAGGACAAATATTTCAATCTATCGCTCAGACATTTAGGAGGCACTGAAATAAAGCAGCGAAATCTGCGATCTGATTCGGTTCGGTGCATACCGGGTACAGACCGGGTTGGTGGACCCCCTTTTCAAAAAGGGGGACTGGAGGGTTTGTTCCAACCAAGGGGCAAGGAACTCGACCGGAAGTTGAAGTCGGGTGGAGGCTGCCATCTTTTAGCAGAACTTCACTTGCGTTAGCATTCCCATTGACTCCCATTCATTTTGGCGTCACTTTGACAGCGAATAACTTTACATCTGAGGCGTTTAAAGACTCTGTTTGTCCATTATTTATTTCTAAAGATACACGACAATGTATAAAGGGCTCCATTACCTTCTATGTTACATTATGGCCCCGTATAAACAGTTTTTGTAAAAAATAGGCTAACGATTGCGTCATAACCACTTGACTCTCTGTGGCATTACCGTACAGACAGGAGGAGAAGCTCGCAGGCAATTATCTTAACATGGCGTACTGGTGTTACATTTTAAAATACTATACAAAATAATTAATCAGAATACTTACTCCTGCTCACTCACGACAAAGAACTCCCCGCTCAAGCTCGCCGTCTCTGCAAGATTAACGATGGCAGTTTGCAAGCACAGCTACTAGAAGATCTACATCTGTCAGACAGGTTGCTGACGTCGTCAAGCTTCATTTGAGTCTGCGCGTCAGAAACGGAAGTGCTAAAAAACGCTAAAACTGGGCTTCATTTGTCTCAATTGAGTTCCAATGGGGTCGCTGTGTCCATTTCTTTTACTGTCTATGGTTCCAACTACACTCTACAGTCGGCATCTAGTCATAGCTGGGGGCGTGGCGAGGGCGGAGTCGGCGTGGGGGAAAACACTGCGAGCATCGTGTGTATCTGAATGGCAAAATGCACATATTGAGCGCTCATTCCCAGAGACACGTAGAACAATTGTAGTCTCTTTTAACTTTAATATTCATATACACTAGTCCATATCGATATTTGATTAATTTTACAGCCCTAATGTATATGTATTCATTCAAAAATAGCCAAATCCCGTGACGTTCTGCTTTATACAGCAAGCTCTATTTTTGACTGGATTCCGCGATTCAATCGTTTCGCAAACACAGATGGGGCCAATTTATGAATGAAAGTGTAAAAGTTCTGACACAAAAGTAATTTGTTACGTGTCCACGGCTAACGTTACATAGTTTTGCTTCAGGTAGAATGATAAGGCTAATTATATATGCATTCCACTTTCTGAAACAACCTTACACAGTTTTGATAACGTTAATAATGAACACGATGTTAATATAGCCTGCCTGTGATGAATGCCGACTGCACACACACTTGGGATTCCACAACTTCCCTTGACCATCCTCAAAACGTATTGCTTGTAGCCATTTAGTAATCCTTTCCGGCTCTGTATGTTTATTAGGAAGGATGTAGAACTTCAATTCATAATTTGTTAGTTTATTGGAGGTACAGAAAACGACACAGCAACTCTTCGGCGGGATTGTCCCGTTTATTTCAATTGGCGCCAAGGCAATGGTTTCCCCCATGGGCTAAAATCACATCACGTGACGGGGCATTCCCGGGGGCGTTCCCAGACCAACCGTCTGTATCTATGCCAGGGTACTGGAGAGGAGAATTCGGCAGGAGGAACAATGCGGCTTTCGTCCCGGTCGTGGAACACTGGACCAGCTCTATACCCTTGCTGGGGTGCTGGAGGGTTAATGGGAGTTTGCCCAACCAATCCACATGTGCTTTGTGGATTTGGAGAAGGCATTCAACCATGTCCCTTGCTGCATGCTATGGGTGGTGTACTCCAGGAATATGGGGTCCAGGGCCTTCTGTTAAGGCCTGTCCGGTCCCTGTATGACCACAGCAGGAGCTTGGTTCGTATTGCCGGCAGTAAGACAGATTTGTTCTTGGTGCATGTTGGACTCCGGCAGGGCTGCCCTTTATTTAGTCCTGTTCATTATTTTTATGGACAGGATTTCTAAGCGCAGCCAGGGGTTGGAGGATGTCCGGATTGGGGACGAATTGATTTCATCTCTGCTTTTTTCAGATGATGTTGTAATGTTGGCTTCATCAGGCCAGGGTGCACTGGGATGGTTTGCAGCAGAGTATGAAGCAGCTGGGTTGAGAATCAGCACCTCCAAGTCCGAGGCCATGGTTCTCAGCCGGAAAAGGGTGGTTTGTCCCCTTCAGGTTGGTAGAGAGTTCTTGCCTCAAGTGGAGGAGTTTAAGTACATTGTGGTCTTGCTAACGAGTGAGGGAAGGATGGAGCGGGAGATTGACAGACAGTGCAGCTTCTGCAGTGATGCGGTCGATGTATCTGTCTGTCGTGGTAAAGAAAGAGTTGCAAGTGAAGCTCTCGATTTACTGGTTGATCTACATTCCTACTCTCACCTATGGTCACTAGGGCTGGGACAACGCGTCGAGGTCATCGATGACGTCGATGCAAAAAATACGTTGACGCAAAATATGCGCAACGATTCGTCGACCTGTTTTTATTTCTCTAAAACGTTTGCAAAACGTTTACCTTATGTGCGCTGAATATACGCGATGGCCGAATCAACATTCTGTCCAACGTTATAACCAATCTAGGGGTTTTTCTGCATTGATCTTTTTTTTTTTTTTGGCGGGTGTCAAAGCCTTATTTGATCCGTGAGTGATCAGAATCAGAATCAGAATCAGAAAGAGCTTTATTGCCAAGTATGCTTACGCATACAAGGAATTTGTTTTAGTGACATAAGCTTCCAGTACACAGAGACAACAACACACAGAAAAAAAAGAGATTTACAAATTGGCAAATAAATAAGTGTATAAACAATTGTGCTATAAATGATAATGGAATAGGATTGAGTGAGATGCAGGAATGTTCTAGGATGGAGGGTTAACAAATAAATATAAGGATATTGCACGTTTATAAGCATAAGTAGGGAACATTTAACTGTTCATGAGGTAGATTGCCTGGGGGAAGAAACTGTACTTGTGCCTTGCTGTTCTGGTGTTTGCGGCTCTGAGGCGCCGGCCAGATGGCAAAAGTTCAAAGATGGGGTGACTTGGATGTGAGGGATCCAGAGTGATTTTCTGAGCCCTTTTCCTCACTCTGGATGTATACAGTTCTTGAAGGGTGGGCAGGGGAGCACCAATAATCCTTTCAGCAGTCCGAACAGTTCTCTGTAGTCTTCTGATGTCTGATTTTGTATGATGACCGGGCGTGTACGAGAGAGAGCACCGGCTGCGCGCACTCTCAGTCTTCAAACAACACGAGTGCTTCTTGCTCTCTCTCCCTTGTGATAGTCTGTACCGATTTTTACTGGAAAAACACGACCGGCTGGAGGTGTGATGTGTGGGCGGAGCTAAAGAATCAAGAGCGCGAGTAGGCTTTTGCGTTGAGAGCATGTGGAAGCTGTGTCATTACCATGAGGGAAAAACCATCATCCAAAACAAACCATGGCTTACAGTCAGATTCAGCCGTTTATTTATGATCCAGAATCAGATTCCGAGGCTGAAACTGAACGAGAGCAGCAGCAGCAACGACTCGCTCCGAGCGGGGCTCGAACCCGGGTCTCCGGCATGGGAGGGGACGCACTAACAAGGAGGCAGAGATATTTTAAGCAGTTTTACTCACCGCCTGCGGTTCCAACACACGATCGTGACCCTTTTTCGTTGGGATTGCATCGTCCTTAAGAAATAAACGATACACAAATCCGGCGTCAAACTGGGCCTTGTTTGTAAAACAAGCATCTTCGAAATGCAGGGAACAAACAAAAACACTTGCACAACTCCGTTGATGCTCTGTAAAAATAAACTCCATTCACTGGTCCCTTAATGCTGTTTCTCTTTTGGTAATCTGTGCAGGGTTGTCTTGCCCTGGCAACCAAAAACACACTCCTTTTGTGACATTTCGCGACGCTCTCGCTCTGATCAGTGATTGTCTGTGCTCAGCCTCTCAGTGCTGTGCTTTACGGGAGCGCACTCTTCCGGCAGAAGTGCGTCAGGACCCATATAAGGAAATGCCGCTCCATCTAACGTCACACAGAGCCATACTCGAAAAAAACTTTCCGAAACTTGTGACAAACTGGAAGGAGTATTTTGGGAACAAAAATACTCCTTCAAACGTACAACTTAATTTTTGAAACTTTGTCCATGTTTAGCATGGGAATCCAACTCTTTAACAGTGTAAAAAACTCAGTATGCATGAAATAGCATTTCACCCCCCCTTTAAACACGATAGAAAAAGGGAGAAACACCAAAGTTTCATGCGCTCTCGCGCACTCACAGTCTTCAAACTACACGAGATATTAACCAAAATCATTAGACACGATAGAAAAAGAGCGGAACGCCAAAGTTTCACGTGGAGCATTCGGAGATTTTTTTTTCCTCCATGACATTTTTATTGAATGCTAGACATCAAGTTGTTATTTTCATCTGAAAGAAGAACTTTTTTTCAGTAAGCTAGGCCTATGCGTTCAGTAAGCTATGTGTTTTCAAGGTTTTATTGAATGCTATCTCTATACAAGTGCAAAGTACTGCATTCTTAGTCAGTCTTTTATTTTGTAATTTTAAGAGCAATAAACATATATTGCAATGTTAAAGAATTCCTGTTTTTTTCATTCAGATATGTAAATCAACATTTATAAATTGTTAGTAGTCAGTTAATGGGGAGATAATCGAAATCGAATCGGTCTGAAAAATTAATCGTTAGATTAATCGATGAATCGAAAAAATAATCGCTAGATTAATCGTTTAAAAAAATAATAGTTTATCCCAGCCCTAATGGTCACTCTCACCTATGCTCCCTTAGGAGCACCCAGGGTGAGGAGCTCCGCCACTCGGAAAGAGCTCAGCGTAGAGCCGCTGCTCCTCCACATCAAGAGGAAGAGGATGGATGGATTTTTAATGATTTTATCACTCAATGTTCGTATGACTTCAGAATACTTGAACTTGAGTTGCAAGATCTTTATCATTATTTTTGGTCATTGGCATCTGTAAAATATTTTCTTTTGTATTCCACAGACTCAGCCATATCCTTGTTAACTAAAACTAAACTAAAAACTAAGATGATTTAATAAATAACATTAGCATTATTATTAATTTTTAACTGAAATAAAGTTCAAATTATTGTAAAAATATTTTTAATAAATCTAATCTATCAATATTAGTTTAAAAACATAAAAAAAACACATGAAAACACTAGAAACGTTGTCTTGCAATTGATATAAAATATGCTTAACCTGAAGAAAAAATTTAATCTAAAAAAAAAAACTAACAAAACATAAGTCATAACAAAATTGCTAACATTTTTTGACCTAAAATAAAAAATATATATAAAAGCTAATTCAATTATTCAATAGTATATTTATAAACAATACTAAAATAATACTGCAAAGGAGAATGTCCTAAGTTTGGGAATGCAAGAGTGCGAGTTAACAATGATATCACTTTTATCTTTGAATTAACTTTATCCTGAGCAGAAACAGAACAGTGTGAAAACACAACATGAACATAAATCATATTTGTTTGTACTTCAGGAATTCCTTGTATTGAGCAGAAATCTAAAAGCATTGTTCACATTCAAAACTAGATCAACCAATAATCTGAATACTCAGGAAAGGGCCGAGTCCTCCATCTCTGCTGTATTGAGTAACAAATAAAAATAAAAAAAATATTTCATTTGATATGAATTGTAAACACTTCTGTATTTTAAACCACATTAGGCCAAACACTGTGGTTTTGGCTCCTTTCCTAAAATCCTGAGCCAGTTGGTCAAGCAAAGCCCAGGCCATGTCCAACCATGTCTTTACTCAAGCATGTGATAAAGACATGCTCTATGATTTTTCCTTTTTGGCTGAGATTTCAACATCCTTTGCAGGGTAATTTCACTAAACAGTCATGCCAGGAATATTGCACCACTTTCATAAAGAAACAACTGCACCATCATTTCAATTCATGTTTTCTTTATGCTAACAGTTCCAGAGTCATTGAGCCACGCATTCAAAGTCTCTACAATAGTGACAATAGCTTTGTGAACAGAATAAAACACAAAGTTTCAGCCTGTACACTGTAAACGCCTGCGATTCATTAAGACTCCAGCACACAAACACAAGAGCTGCTGTGTCCATTTTTGCAGCCGGAGCCTTTCCAGGTGTTTCTCATAAAATCTCACAGGATGCTTTGGAACTCAGCTCACACATTTTTTTTTTTTTTTTTTGCTCAATTCTCATTTTAATAAAAAAAACACTGCTTTACTTCTACATTTCTTACTTGTAATTCTCATTACTGTCAATTATGAGTCTTACTGATGAAAACCACCCTGTCTAGACTATTTGAAGTAAACAAATAAATTAATAAAATGCTTTAAAATAGACATAAAATAAAAGCTATATATTACTTTATATTATGTTAGGCCTATTGTTATAAATACATTGAAATGTAAATATTATATGTTTATTTTTACTGGGGACTCCAGTATTGAAAATGTGGTTAATGATACCACAAGAAATCTTTTTTATTTAAAAAAATAAATAAACAAATTAATTAAAAATAATATTTTTTTTCATGTTTTGACACAAACCGATTGTAGTTACCATATACTTACTAACATACTCATATGCCCTGGTTAGCATAAAGCCTACTGACGTGTCTTTGAGATAAACTGTAAAGATAATTTTGTCTGGCAGAAAAGCGTTTTTGGATGAAACTGCCTTAGACCTTAAAAAAATGTATGCAGGAACATAGGCTACTTTAAAAAGACGAGGAAGTAAACATTGCAACGCATATGCTACAAAATAGTTCAGAGAAGGAGAAGTCAAGCTGTTTGGGCACAAACATAAATATGCCAATGAGAAACGAAATCAAACTCATACCTCAGTTTCAGATTTGAACAGCTTTAAAGTGTGTAACCGCGCTACATGTCCTGTGGTGGGAGAGTTTCTGGCTTTTTCAGGAAGCATCAGTAAAGTTTATTTCTCTTACTCCGCCATGTTTTCTCAAGACACTTTCCTAAGTTTTTTTTTTTTTTCTCGGAAAAAAGGAAAACGTCTTTTACTTTGGCACGCCAATCATTACACAGGAGTTTGTAAACGCCACGCCTCGCCATCATAATGCTTCAGTGCTAAAGTAATGCTCGCGAACGAATCGTTTATTAACCGAATCTTTAAAATGATTCAGTCGAACCGTTTCGTCCATAGACATATAAATACATCGACGCCACTCGACCGCATGTCAACGTCGCCGCCATATTGGAGCGGGCAACTCTCACATCAGGACAGAAGAAAACGTACCTGACTCATAGACAGATTGGACACCTACAAACCGTCACACGATAATAAAAACAGATCTCGGGGTGTTATCCCTCACAGGTAAGACTCAGCTGTTCTTTCTCGATGTTTTTTGGTCATTTTTAACATTATGTTGACAGCTTAATTAACCACCAGTGTCAGACTATTAATATATATAGCTAGCTATATCGCTAACGTAGTTAGCAGTGAAAGCTGAGACTTTATAAGAATTCAAGGTTTAAATGAATTCTTATTACGTTTTTACTTAGGCTATATTGCCAATTATATAATAAGCTAAATGATGTTTTGAGCACAATATACAGAGTGAGCACTTTGAATGTCTAGATTAATGATGGAGCTGAAGCTTATCTCTTTAATTTCACTACCGTTACTTATTTCCAAAGATGAAGTGGTAACACTTTAGAATAATAGTCCTTTAGTTAATGTTAGTTAATTCATTAACGAACATGAACAAACAATGAACAAACATTGAACTTATTCTATGTATTCTTTTTTCTTCCCTTTTAGCCATTTGCAAACAGGACAAGGACAGCCTTAAGGAAAGCTGTTCTCTGCATTTCCAAGAGACAAGACAATACCTCCCTAGACTAATGTTGTGTTTGTACTAAACCCCGAGCAACCCTGAATGAATCGACAGAATGATCCAGCTCATATTCTAAAGCGATTAATCGTTTGAAAGCATTAATTTATACCAGAAAACAAGACAAAAATACTAAGGAAGAAAATCTCTGCATTAATCACTTAATCGTTTGATTCTGATTCATTCAGACATTTCTAATAATGTTGATACAAATGCTAATACTGCACTCATGTTTATAATAAAAGATGACAATCATTCTTAAAAAAAAACTTAAACCCAGCAAAGAAATAATGGATGTTGCATTAAGTAATTTATTTTCTCATTACATACAGTCGAGTATATTACAGATCTCTTCATACTCTATATAAAATTAGATTCATTGGCGTATATATTCAGATTTGAGAGGTTTAAGGGCAGAGAGCATGATCACTATACAGCGGATTCCTCACTGCTTCCTCACATCAGCAATAGTCTGGGGAAGAAAAAATTATTACACTCTGTATTCCAGTGCTAATATATGAACATCGTGAAACCAAGACATTTGCAGGAGATGCATAATGACCTCAGATATATAATCTACTCAATATATACATTTTTAGATTTTTATTGGTTAATTCTTAAAAAAAGGTCAAAAATATTGTTTTTCTTAGCCGCTGACAGATATTTGTTCTTGTTTTAAACATGAACTCATTTATATTTCAGTAAATGCTTCTCGATTTAAGGATGTTCAGATATTTGAGCTGGAAAACAAGAGCAAGAGCATCATTCTCTGCGGTGAAGAAGAACACCATGCATGACCTTCATCAAATTAAAATCTCTTGTGTTTGTGTCCGAGTCGAACGGTGAAAGAAAAGAGTAAAAAAATAAACCCTGGACAATCTTCCTAAAACATAAATCTGCAGAAGCCTCAATGATTATAAATATGCTTTATCTTTATCACAGTATTTTTTCATCAACACTCAAAAAAATGTACTTTCACCTTTGCTAATTTTACTTAATCCGTTCATGTTATGATTACTTAAAAAAATTTATTTAACAATGTGAACTTGATTTAATCTAGTTCATTCAACAAAAAAGTGTGTATTGTCAGCTTTACTTAAAAATTATTTGTTCAGCCAACATAACATTTTTGCGTAAAGGTAACATATAAGTGAAACCAACACAGACTTGCATCTCATTGGCTGAGGATTTCTGTAGTGTATTATGGGCAGGGCCGTTTGAAAGAATTTGGGTGCCCCAAGCAAAATGGACATAGAGGCCCCCCGTTTCTCTGTCTGTACTTGTACTTTGAACAATGGCAATAAAGTTGACAGATTAATTAAGTGCATTTAAGTGCCATTCAGGTGGGTTTTTAAATAAAGCATTTTCTGAGATGCACATTAAACACCAAACATTAATTTATCTTTTAATTATTGAAAATTAAGCAAACTAAAGTTTTTGTTAAGAGCAGTTCTGTAGATGTTGTTCATGTGTTCACATCCTTATTTAGTGAGACATCAGAAGCGAGACTGAAATCACCGCGAGCGTCACGCACGCTTCAGTGCGTCTTCAAGGAAGACGCGCTTCTGCTCCTTTCATTAACAGAGACACGCAGAACATGCAGGATTCATATTTAAACAGACTGTTCCTGCTTAATATTTACAGATATTAGTCCGTATCGTGGTTTGATGTAAGCGCAATGACCTATTTTTAATTCATTCATTCAAAATTTGGCAAATTACGTGTCATTCTGCGTTAAATTGTAAATTCCGTTTTTATGACTGGATTCCGCGATTCTTGCAATCGAAACACGCCACGACGTTCTCTTTATGTTTGCCTGAGCCCTCAAATCAAAACACTGCTGACTCCTTGCAGTCTGCGATTTCTGATCTGCGTTTTCCTTATCCCGTAAAAAAAAAAAAAACATACTACAGTAACCATATTCCTTCCGTTCGAAAAAAAAAAAAAAAAGCAGAGATCACTTGACTTGGTTGGCTGGCTGCTGTCAGAGACTACTGAGAGGGGCCCCCTTGAGGGGGATCCCGATAACAGTGTCATTACACCTTACTGCATTGACGATCAAAGGGGCGCTCACACAGTGTCGTTGCATTTTATTCTTAACCAGTCGTTGTCTTGGGGCCCCAGGTCAGCTCGGGGCCCCAAGCAATTGCTTGGTTTGCCTGCCTTGTTGCGACGGGCCTGATTATGGGTAATTGTTATTCTGTCACCCTCTTGGAGAAGTGTAGCACCATTAGATAGGTAGATGAGTAATACAATTTATAGCAATTAAGTTGTTCTAATAAGTTTTAGAAAAAAACAAACAAAGAAACAAACGGTTTGAAATGTTGCTTTGTAATTTAAATATGTTTGTGATATGCTTGATAAGCTGTAATTATAGAAAGGTTTTAATGAAAAGTAATTTTAATCAGCTGCTCATGATCCTAATGCAAGGGGGTTGCATTCCTAAAATGGCATTATTCAAATTTTATGTCATCATTATTTAACATTTTCAGGTACAATTAACTCATTTGTTGTTTGTTGACTCTATTAAGGGTTCTTAAGTTTACTTAAACTTATTTTGTAAAATGAACTTAATTATTAAAAACATTGTCCAAAACATTGCAGATTAGTTGGGCTGACACTATTAAATTAAGCTTTGCCCAACCATAGTAAATAAGTTGAATCAACCTTAATAAATTAAGTTGACCCAATGTAAGTACATTAAATTGGAGTAACAGAATTGCATAATGCTGAAATAAAGCAAATTAATCATGTGGAAATCCTTTCCATGATTTTTTTGAGTGAAGCCTTGTGTTCAACTCCATATTTATACTGAAAATAAAAGTAGCTGTGATCTTATTCTTGTTAGCGGCTCTGAAATCAACTGACAGCTGATTGGTTGATTCACAAATGTCTTCACACACAAAAAGTGCTTCATATTCAAACACAGTTTAGATTAACACTCATATAACTGTATTGTCCAGTCCCTCCAGAAAAACGAGGATTTTTTTTGTGATTGTTGCGGGCAAAAATCCTTGATTTTGCGGCAGGTTTTCTTAAAAAATGCGATGGAATATGCGGGATAATTTTTTCAATCTTATGCGATGAAATTGTGGGAACTTGCAAAAACTGTGGTTTGATGAAAAAGAGAAAAAAAGGCGACCCCCCCCCCCATGCAAAACATTGAGTCAAACAAGTTCTCTAGCTTTACAAAAGGAATATTCAACTACTTCTGTAAAAATGAATACAAATAAAATATACGCACAAATATACAAATGCTGTTTTACAGGAATTGCAAAGTGCAATCTCTTATTGCAACGTAAATTATTTTACATTCTACTAATATAGAGGTCGGGATCGTTGCGTCACGTCGCAATGCATTGTGGGAATCGCGGTACAGAAGTAGATGTACTGTATAGTAGGCATTAGGTAACGTTGGTCATTTGGTCATTAATTTTGATTATTTTTTGGAAAATGGTTCAGTATTGCTGTATTGTGAACTGCTGTAATCGGTTTCATGATCGTCAGGGCAAACGCCTCGTGAATCATATTAGTTTTCAACATTTTCCTACTTGGAAAAAAAACACAAGGTGTCTGAAATCACCAAGAGGCGTCAGATGGCTTGGGTCGCCACTGTACGGAGGGAAACCATCACCTTCGATAATATTATAATACATAGTTATGGTGAGACATGTTGTGTATGGTCTCTCTCTCTCTCACACATACACACACACAAACTCGGACACAAACACATTACGTTTTCTCTAGTTTTTGGCCAGTAAGGGAGTCAGTTTAGTGTCTGTATTTTTTGTTTAAACATTTTCTTTTGACCCAATCCTGAACTTAATTTGCTTTTTGATATTTTTGTGCTGACTGTATTTAACAAATTTGAACAACTTGTTTAAAAAAAAAAAAAAAAAAAACTGGAACGAACTTCAAAATAGGAAGTTAAGCGTCTTGTTTTGGTGAATGGTGGGTTGTGTCTGAGGTGAATGTTCGTCAATATTATACCGGATTACAGAACTACCGGAGGAAAACAGTGGATTTTTGCAAGTATGATAGGTGAGTAATTACTCCTGAAGTGTAACAAACCCGCATAGACAAGCTTCATAGCTCGCAGAATCTGATAAGTGTGTGTGTGTGTGTGTGTGTGTGTGTGTGTCACCACTGATGCTTGGTTAATGTTAACATTTCCTTAGTGAAAAAGATTGTTTTCTCCACGTTTAATTTGCAGATCCATTTATGATCTGCAGGTGAGCCTCCAGTGACTTTTTAAAAAGTGAAAGTGACATTTTTAAATTGATCGGAGGTGTAAACGCTCACTCCACAGACCCGGTAGGATAAATTATCAGGGAAACTGAGGCTTGGTAAACTTTCATGTGTTCATAGGGATCGATTCCGCCTACAACCTCTTTTTTTTTTAAGTAGCGTTGTTTGGCTTCATTATTAAGTTTGTCCTTATAGGTATAGGCAACTTTTTTTGTCACGTTCTATAACTTTTTCTGGAGACTGGCTATTATCTTATTAAAAAACTTCTTTGCGATGCCTCTAAAATGGCCGCCGTTACCCACAATGCACCATTCCATGACGTCTACGCCCGAGCTCTATACTTACTACTGTAAGGTTTTGGTACTATTCTGTAACAAAAAAGTACAATCTTACTACTGTAGAGGTGCATCAACTTCTGAATGAAACCACAACAGTCCAGTGTGAAAATGAAAGCTAACTGCGTAGCCGTTAACACTGGCCTAGCATTCGCCATCCTCATCCCTCTCTCAAAATAATTTGCCCCCACTGTCATGTATCACACCGGGTAACTGCTTCGCGCGGTCTTTTGCGCTTATTTTTGTTGGCAGATGAGAATGATTTGCGTGCTTCACCCTGGTTTCACCGCGGGCTTCACAGATGATGTTCACGTCGCGCAATTACGTCACTTAATTAGATTCCCATTTGGAAATAATGGCGATTTACTTGTGTGAAGTAAACTCAACATTTTTCAACTTTCTGCTATATGTGACTTTTTTGCAACGAAAATTATTATTATTATGAAATCATGCTACCAACGCATATTTTGCTTCCTGAAATTGGGATTTTATGCGGTGAAAGTGCGGCGTATTTGAAAAAATGCGACCCCCGCATAAATATGCAGCCCATGGCTGATTATGCATAAAATCATGCGATCGCATAATCGCGTTTTTCTTGAGGGACTGATTGTCTGTGTGAGAGGAATCAAACAATCAAATCCTGCGATAGTTTACTCTTCCTCAGCCTGAACAAGTGTTTTTTTTTCTGCTGAACACTAAAGAAGATGTTTTTTTGAGTGCGAACAGTTGACGGCACCCATTGACTTCTATAATAGAGGAAGAAATACTATGGAAGTGAATGGGTACCATCAACCGTTTGGTGTTTAAAGCATCATCTTTTTAGCATTCAGCACAAGACAGAAACTCGTACAAAAAAAATATATAATTTTTACATTTTATTACAAAAAAATATATATGTATAAGCACACACAGTTAAACTTTTATTCCTAACTAGTAATTCCCAAACCAACCAACTATGTGTCATTGTTGTTAACTAAGACTGAAACTACTAAAAACAGTTTTCTGTAATTGAAATAAAGCTAAAGTAAAATGATATAGATAAATCGTGTAAGCTACTACTAAATATTGTAGAAACTTAATTTTCTGTAAAGTTGCGTTGTAATAATTTGTAAAGTAAAAAGCACTATACATTAAATGAAAACAGTACTAAAATTAAAGTAGTAACTTTTTACAAAAAGTTGAAATGCTAAAATTATTAAAACTGACATAAACATAAAGGCTAAAAAAAAATTATAAAACTAATTCCTAAACCTCAAACTGCAACCATGAGGCTAAAAGCTATGGTATGTGTCACTCTGAGTAAGTGCTGTAACAGTTTATAAAGACCTTGATGTTGTTTGGACTCCAGAACCGTGTGTGTGTGTGTGTGTGTGTGTGTGTGTGTGTGTGTGTGTGTGTGTGTGTGTTTGTGTTTACCTGGATGTTCCCGTGTGTGGCTCCTGGGATGATCTGAATCCTCTCAAAGTCCCTCCCCAGGATGATGATGTCACAGCCAGAGTAGTTCGCCTGTCCCACTAGCCCCGGACAAAACAACACACACACTCTGACACTGATAATCACAGAGAGTTCTACATATCATCTGAATGTAATGTTTTGCTACTTTTTTTTTTAAATCGTTAATTAAATCGTTAATAATCTCTGCTGCTGCTGTTACACTCACAGTCACGAACAGCTTGAATCATCTGGACTTTTTGAGTCAAATATTTTGGCAAAATTTTTTGGCATTTTTATTTTTTATTATTTCTTAACATATCAGACAATATGTGCCTTCATTTTGCATGCATCTTGTTTATTCTAGCTTATAAACTTTTTGTTGTTTTTGTTTTGTTGTGTTGTGTTGTTTTTATCCTCATATGTAAGTCGCTTTGGATAAAAGCGTCTGCTAAATGAATAAATGTAAATGTAAACTTATCAAATTATGGCTTTGTTTCCTTACATGAATACTGAAATATTCAACTCAAATAAACACTTTCTTGTATGATGCAATATTAGAATTAGAATTTAATTTGGGGTCCTGAAATACCCTGAACACTGCACAGAGGTTAAGATGACCATTGCTACAAAAATAAAATAAAAATTGAAACTCATCCTATTTTGTTTTCATTTTCCATTATACAGTTACTGATGCTATGGACTGTGGGATTACTAACAGGCTATTAACAAAAATCTGTCTCTAAACCTCTTTTCTCTTTATTAAAAGTTGATCTAGACAAATACATGATATAATCAAATGTTTTGCAAATCCGCATGAAAGGCCTGACCTCAAATGATTCGTGATTAAACACGCTTCGGAGTCCCTATCTGAATCAAATGTTTAGCGAACTCCGAAGCCCCGATCAAATGATTCGCGAAACGCGCTTCGGAGTCCCGCTCTGAATCAAATGTTTTGCGAACTCCGAAGCCCCGATCAAATGATTCGCGAAATGCGCTTCGGAGTCCCGATCTGAATCAAATGTTTTGCGAACTCCGAAGCCCCGATCAAATGATTCGCGAAATGCGCTTCGGAGTCCCGATCTGAATCAAATGTTTTGCGAACTCGCTCCAAATCCCAGATCTCAGTTATTTTCCTGTGAAAGCGTTCATTCGCTTGCCGAAAAATGGCGGAGACCAAAAGTATTCAGATGTGTATAGTGCAGTAGTGTAGCCAGAAAAGAGACTCTGGGTGTGCATATGAAAATCTGGGTGTGACACATTTATTGTCAGATTACTGTGCAAAATTATGGGATAGTATTTTTGTCACACTGCTTCAGTCCAACCATACTCCTAGTGTTAATTTGCAGGTCGTGTCAAAATGTAGTTAATTGTTAAATGTAATAATTTTCTTCCAAATACAATAATTTTGAACTTTAGCTATTTCATTATGTTTATTTTTCATTACAATTTATTCACTTTAAATAAGTTATAATATATAATTATAGGATTAAAATGAATTGTAGCTGCTCAATATAGATCTTATATTTGCGTGCTGAGGCGCAGGTTTGCGCGCTTCGGATGAGCGCATGCACAAATCTTCTCACTGCACGCGCGAACTCGCTGCCTCTGGCTCTTAAATGTTTAAACTGACAAAGCTTAAATAAGTTTAGTTTAAACACAGATATCAGCAGCACCCAGGTGATGACGGAATAAATTACTGCTCATATACAGCATTCGCGTTGAACAAGAGTGAATGATTTGTCCAGGGTTTTTTTTTCATGTTTTTGTAATGTCTGGGAAGCCAGAATGCACATGCATCAACAGAAACATTTGTTAGCTGAACCCTGTTTTTTTTACGTGCCATTTATAGCAAGCCATATTACAGATGATATTACAGATGCTTTGTCAGATTTAAGTTAAAACGCGTGCCGAACCGTGTGTGGTGAACCGAACGGTTTTTCAGCGAACCGTGCCATCCCTATTACCTCAATAATCAATCAATTACAGGCCTCATGCCCGAGCAGACGGATATGAGTACATCTCATCACACCGGCACCCGCGTCTAAATCAGTTGTATGGTCTGGTTTTCAGTCTAAAACAGTTTCATCTGTTTCGGGAGGTGCGTGCGCAGTCAACTCGCAACGGAGGCTCACACCTTTTTTCTCAGATTTTGAAAAATCTTCGCGATTAAAATGCTTCCATGATCGACTTGTCGATCGCGATCGATGGGTTGGTGACTCCAGATATAGCGACCAACTTTTTTTGAGCAAGTATTGATTATGCGTGTCACAGTCTCAATTTGTGGGACGCATGTATTGGGCTTCAAACGCTGTACGCGCACGCGCTACGCAGAACGGGTGGTCACACTACCTGGCACACCCGTCTAGAGTGTGTCCACCTTTTTGTCTTGGTCCATGTACATGCTGAATCGACAGGTAAAAAAAAAAAGCCTCAAGTCCAAATGTTCATTTATCACCAATTAACTGTTTGACAAACACTTCCTGCTTCGATGTCCAGATCTGAATTTAAAAAAATCTCAAACATGCTACGAAGTTCCGATCTGAATCAACCGAGTCGCGAACAGGCTCCGAAGTGCCGATCTGAATCAACCTGGTCCGAACAGGCTCCGAAGTGCCGATCTGAATCAATCGAGTCGCGAACAGGCTCCGAAGTGCCGATCTGAATCAACGGAGTCGCGAACATGCTCCGAAGTCCCGATCTGAATCAACCGAGTCGCGAACATGCTCCGAAGTGCCGATCTGAATCAACCGAGTCGCGAACATGCTCCGAAGTGCCGATCTGAATCAACCGAGTCGCGAACAGGCTCCGAAGTGCCGATCTGAATCAACCAGTCTCGAACAGGCTCCGAAGCGCCGATCTGAATCAACAGAGTCCGATCTGAATCAACGGAGTCGCGAACATGCTCCGAAGTCCCGATCTGAATCAACCGAGTGGCGAACAGGCTCCGAAGTGCCGATCCGAGTCGCGAACAGGCTCCGAAGTGCCGATCTGAATCAACCGAGTCGCGAACAGGCTCCGAAGTGCCGATCTGAATCAACCGAGTCGCGAACAAAAAAAAAAAAAAAATATATATATATATATATATATATATATATATATATATATATATATATATATATATATATATATATATATATATATATATTCTAAGTGAACAACAATAGCCCAAGTTTAGTAAACATTTTTTATTGAGACTATAAAAAAATAATTCTGCATCTATTTTTAGGTTTTAGGCTACGCCACTGGTATAGTGTGCCTTTGTGTTCTAATATAAAAAAAAAACGTATTTATCATTTCATAGTGTTCCCACCGACGATAATAAAAAAAAAGCGTTGAAATTGGGCTAAGGCAAGAGGAGGAGGCGACAATTACTGTGAGGAAAGGTACTTTAGTGTGTGCTAAGCACGGAGGATGACGTCAGTGTCCAACCGCAGTACGGTCGATCTCGCACCGTGGGCTGTGCCTTTCAGATTTGCGTGGAAAAGTTGCGGAGACGTTAAATCACGCGTCAAAACGGGATGTTTGTGGTGCAGAGCAGTAAATGTGAGATGGTGCAGGAGCATGATTACAACAGCCGTCCAGTTCCAGGTGAGTGTAATGTGTTAACTAAAACAATAACTTATATTAAAAGCGTATCGGCAACTAGACATTAATCAAATATAGTATGTTTTATTTGTATTGTTAGATCTAACATTATACATTTAATGTAGCACATGGTAGCAGTTATGCTAAAAGTCGAGCAGGTTAGTGAAGCGGTGTTTTTATACTTTTGCCATCACCCTTTAATACTGCTCTCCTTCTGGCTGAAGTCACACAAAATTAACAAAGACATTTAAAGTTATCAATAAAATCCACAACAATGTAGGAAATACGAGCAGTTGAACAAACATCTGTTGTAAAAGCAGAATTAAAATTATTTTATTATAGGTTGTAGGTTATTTAACTTTGAATTGATGTTCTAAGTAACTTTCCAAATGAATGAGTTGTTTTTATTAAAGTGTTATTTAACAAAAAATAATACATATATTGTTGTTTGCTTTATGTTAATTAAGTGCTCTTGCTGAGGCATGGGAAAAATAAAGGAGCTGGAAAAAACACCTGCTAATGACATCAGCATCATCTACACACATGCTAGTGACATCAGCATCATCTACACACCTGCTAGTGACATCAGCATCATCTACACACCTGCTACTGACATCAGCATCATCTACACACCTGCTACTGACATCAGCATCATCTACACACCTGCTACTGACATCAGCATCATCTACTCAATTCAGTTCAATTCAAGTTTATTTGTATAGCGCTTTTTACAATACAAATAGTTACAAAGCAACTTTACAGAAAATTATGTTTCTACAATATTTAGTAGTAGCTTATGTTGGTGACTGTCAGTTTGTGCATGTTTGACAGGATTTTTAGAAAAATTAATACAAGGTGTAGTCAGCCAGACGACGAACATTATTAATATTATTAATTTATAATTATTATATGATGCAGTCACACTTGTAGCAATATTTGTTAGTTCTGTTTGTTGATTCAGGGT